>NW_026607031.1:0-189450 GCF_029890125.1 Rhinichthys klamathensis goyatoka
AATGACCACCCCCAACTCGGCCCCGTTTGGTCTCAGGGGCCAAAAAACACCCTTTTTGGGGAAAGATTTTGGCGGAATGATGTAATTGTGAATATTAAGGTACTGCAGCTACATAAATGGTCATATAACCCCCAAATTTTGCATGGTGTATCCTGACACATAGGGTAAACTAGCAGAAAAAGATTCTGGGGATTGATGCTTTTTTGCTGTCAAATATCACCCTCAACATACCCCAAAAGACAAAAAAATGTCTGTCCGCCTGACAAATTGTCATCACAAGTGACCATTTTCAAGCATTTTATTATACACATCACTGCCCCAAATGTACATGAAAAACTTCCCAGGTTTATAAGCTTCAATTTAAGTCCAAGATGACCTTTCTATCTAGAGGATTGCAGCTGGTATAACCAAAGTTCTCCACTGTACCTCCAATCAGAGAAAATGGAACTTTCAAGAATTACCATTCCATAGGGAATTAAAGGTACAATATGCAGGATTTTTCGCCACCAGGGGTCGCTAACCTCTTACAATAACAAAGCCGTATATTGATGTATATTCCGTATTAAGCGAAATTATGGATCTTGTCGTCAAGCTGATGGATCTTTTATGGATGAGTGAATACATTGATGTTTTTAACATGACTGTTGTGTGAAGCAGGGCGCGATTGCTAGACGTATACCAGCGTCACACGCAATGCGAGTCCCGCGGATATAAAGGATAAGGACATTTCATTCTACCGACTACAAGCAAGTGCTGCATTACTACTCACACAGGTCAGTTTATTAAACGAATGAAACGAGGTAACGCAGCGCTGTTTCACTTGCTCTAACAGTTACACTATCACACTAAACGGCATTTGAGTGTGTTGAATGTTGTTAGTTAGGTTGTTTGTATGAGACTAAGTAAGCTAGATCAATAGGGATGTCCCGATACCACTTTTTCACTTCCGATACCGATACCGATGCCGCAGCTTTGGCTTTTGCCGATACCGATATTAATCCGATATTTTTATTTTATTCTTAAACTAATAAAAAATATAGCAATTTTCTCAATTAGCCAGCTAAAATATACCTCCTATATAGTCCACAACAACAGTTGATTATGAAAGATTGCCACCCTTTATTCAAACACTACAAAAAAATAAAGAAATATATAAATGAAAGAAAATACAGGTACTTCAGTACTTAAAGCTAGCTAGCTACCAACAGGTTTAAAGTTAAAACAATTTAAACAGCAGCATTCTACATTGTAAATACCAGTACAGTTTTTGTTTTTTAAATCAAGTAGAATTTCTATAACTGTGTGTTAAACTGATTATCACTCTTGTGTGTGTTAAACACAATCTACTTAATACAGACAGCTTCATTATAAAGATAAACAACAAATCCCCAAAATATATCATCATAATCTATGACAAAAATGCTATTATAAACTAGATTAGTGGATAATACACATGGCTCTTTTTATTGTTGTAAAATACATTCATGAAAAACAAGATAACAAAAATGAAAAAGATAATTATTTTAGATATAGCTAAATCTGCTATAAAATTGAGACATGTTTTAAGTGTATTGCAGAGCTATTTAATGAGGCAGCAACATTAATAATTGTTAATGTTAATAAGCTTTAATTGCGTCACTGCATTATGATATGAAAGGCTCCAATACAGTGCGGCACAAAGCGCTTATGCGCATCCCGAGCGGAGAATGATGCGCTTGAAGCCACGTGGAGTTACAGCGCGTCGAGTCCGCTTTGAAAAGTTCAAAGCACAACGGAGATACATATTGATGGACAGTGTATTATACAGTATCTATCTATGCAATCATTTATTGAGCCTTTTCTTTTAACAGTTTTAAATTTCAGTTACTGTGCGCGTGAAGAACAATTATAGTGCTCTGACTCTAGTGTTGTGATCAAACCGACAGCGTCCGACACCCGGTAGAGAGTAACACGATTGAGTTACAGCAATAAAGTCCAGCAAGATAAAGTTGTTTTATGCGAAAACATAGACCTTTATCTTACAGATCAAGTATAATAGTATTAACATTGAATCATCTTGAAGATAGTTTCATCATTGACTGTAACCGAACGCGACGCGCTGTTTGAATGCTGAATGGAGAATGACTGACAGCCGCGAGAGGGAAAAGTTTACGTGAACTTGAATTTAATGACTTAAATATTAATTTATATCTCACATAATGGCTTCAGAACACTTATAATAGAGTGCACGAAAACGTTATGGTACTTTAGAATGTTTTTGTGCCTTTTGTGGGGCTTAACAATAACACATAATAGTATACCCACAATATCGGATTTGGATCGGCCTCGTCTGATCGATGCTGATCGATACCCGATCCCGCAAAAATGGCAGTATCGGAGCCGATACCGATCCTGAGTATCGGATCGGGACATCCCTATAGATCAACATTAGAATAACATACAGATCATATTCTAACATTTCATCATGTTGAACTAAATAACGTGTGTCGCCATGGTTACTAATGCAGTACGAACTCAAACCAGGCGGAAACCAGGGCTAATGCGGATATGACGCCATTGACTGGCGACTCCTCACCCCTGCTCACACACCCCGTTTCCTTGGTTAAAATCGCAATTTTCTCACGATTTACAAATAGTTGGAAAATTTGGGATATTGTAAGTAGCCTAATCAACTAAACAAAATATATAACATGGGCCTAGTGGTTTTTGGATATTTTACTGCAAAAATCCTGGATATTGTACCTTTAACCCTCTGGGGTCTAAGGTGTTTTTGAGGTCCTTGAGATGTTTGGACATGCCCTGACATTTGTGCTTTTTTCAGTTGTGCTTTTTTTCAGCAAAGGTGTAATTACACTCTATTTAGCACAAACAGGGCTACCATAATATGTGAGCAACATGTATGTACATGTTTGTATTTTTGAGAGAATATCGTTTATGCATGGTTATTGAAAAAACAAAAAATTAAAGTTTCTGAAATAAGGCCACAAAACACATACAAAATATCTGTCCACAAGACTTTTGACTAATGGATGTTGTCGCCTAGAGTTTTTGCTTCAAAATGATCTGAAAATCATCCTGCCTAATCATTCACATAACACAATAGATTGCTTTAAATTGTGAAAAACATTTTTTTGTTTGGAAAGGCAATATGCGGATGGGACAGCCCAACCACTTATCATGAATAATTAGATGGTTCACACCTGAGAAGACCCGCATAATAATGAGCCTTTCATTCAGGTGTGTCACACAAGAAGGAATGCAAGGGTAAAAATATATATATATATATATATATATATATATATATATATATATATATATATATATATATATATATATATTTAAATATATATATAAAATCAAAATATAAATGAAAGTCAAAAGCACATTTTTAGTCATATCTGAAAACAAATCCTGTTTAAATAGGCTGTTCAAATAGGCATATAGCCTATTTGAACAGTTTCAAAGTTAGAGTTCGAAACATCTTGAAAAGAAAATGGTATTTTTCCATTAAAAATGTCTTAAAGTATTATTTTTTAAAGTAGGCTAATACATTATTATACATATTTCAAAGTTAAGTTCATTATTCATTATTAAAATTCATTATTTTGATATAGCTTGCATTGGAACAAACACTAGAACATCTTAGTTGATTAGTTTATTTTTGACAAAACATACTATATATTTAACATATGAGCAGAAACTGCTAACAAAAGCTTATTTGATGTCTATATTAGAGTAAAAACTTTATAATCTATCCAAAACTAGTCAACGAAATGACTCACATTCATTCACTCACACACAGACACCCGATTCATATTTAAACAATATTAGTAAACAACAGCGCCCATCTGTGTCGTTAATTCATTCACACACAGAAACGTGATTCAAATTTAAACAGTATTTTTGCGTTTACAGACACTATCTATATCGCGATTAGAACAAAGCACAAAAATAAAAAACTTACACAATTCTCAGCTGGATGCTTTGGATAAACCAGCACTTATTCTGAGGTAAATGTCCCAGGATTATTCCTCACAGCCTCGCAAGACGACATAGATAGTACATTAATCTGATTATACTCTATGTGTTTTACCGAGTTTATGTGGGCGTTTACACGTCTCCATGTGTTGCTTCAGATCATTTACGTTTGAATAGCGCGCGCTCTCCGTGGGCGTGTCACATTAGCAGAATAATGAGCTGCGAGAACGATAATGAGAACGGCTGACATCTCTCTCTTTTTATATAGATTACATAAACAGAGAATATTTATTTTAGTTTTGAATTAGATCATTTAAAAGTACACACTTAAATGATTATAAAGATATATTGCTCATGCCTGGGTGAATAGTATTCGCTGAGTTTTGTTTAAATTTAGAGACGTGCTCCAGAAAAGAGTTAACGGAGACAGAGAGGCAGAAACCACACCCTGTTCATTTTCTTTAATTTACAAAAGCACAATGTTTTATTTCGATTGTAAGTAGACACATAAAAAAATAGACATTTAACAGTTTATTTTTTCATATTTCTTAAGTCTGTATGACCAGAAATTATGGAGTATTTTAAGTCAATTTTTCTGCTATGTGAAAAAAATCGAGCTCGTCGCACCGGCGCGATAGCCGACCCCAGGGGGTTAAGCATATTTTTTGCATATGAACAATATTTTTAAAACAAGTTGAGACTTAACTTATGTACTGCTACACTATATGAAGTGAATTGCATGGAAAGTGAGTAATGTTATGCCCCTAGGTGGACTGGGGTCAGGGTGCAACATAGGGTACTTTCATACAAATCAATTAACCAAATGTGAGACTTATTAAATAGAAAACATTTCTTTGGTTCTTAGATCTTTTTGCTGCTTATCCATGCTGTACTTAGACGAATGGTCATGTTAGTGTATTGTATTAGTGTAGAATATAAACTCTCAATCATCATTTTCCTCCTCTTCCTCCTCTTCACCTATATTCGTATGTCAAGTCCTCTTCATTTGTTTCATTTTCTGCCAAGACATCAACAAGGGCTTGGGGGATGACGTCCCCCTCAAACCATAGTGGTTCTAGCTTGCCTGTCTCTGTGTTTATGTGACATCCATTGAAATACGATTGAAATCATAGAAGCGACACGTGAAGTCTTGAACACCGCTGAGAATCTGTTCATCGAGCTCCCAAGAGTTCCCCACTTCAGCAAAGATCTGAATAAACTTTGAATTCTGACTAAGAATCTTCATCGGACCTTCCCTCTGCCTTTGAATGCTGAAGTGCAGTCAGCACCAGTGAACGCATGCAAGGCCAGAAGAGCTGAATGTGTTCCTGTGAATAATCTTCAGCCAGCTGGTTGATGTTGATTAGTCTATCTCCCATGTCAAAGATGATGTTGACAGTTGATGACTTGGCATAATACAGGAGGATCAAGAGACTTTTGCTCTAACTGTTCTGATGTGAGGCATTTTGGTTTGGATATACTGCATGTAAATGATCACCCTCACATCTGTTTCTTCATGTTTTGAACAGATCTCTGGTAGAAGTTCTTTTGACATAACTCCATTGCATTCTATCTTGAAAGCTTGACCAGCCTCTATGAAAATGACAGGCCTTCGGTAAAAACTGTAAAATTGTAATAGCCTTTTAAACCTCTGAGCCACCTTGGCCTCTGAGGGCTCATGATCTCCATGATCCAAATGAGGCTGAAATGGGTTGATAAAACTGTGAAAAGCTTGTACTGTTTGCTGCACTTGCTCCTCAGACCGAGTGATTTCACGTGGTCAGAGATCCGTTGCTTCTCTGTATGTTCGCCTCGGCCACTTGTCATTTCCCACATGGCTTCTACAAACTCTAATTTGGTATGCATGCAGTCAGGAAATTATCAGTAGAATGAGTCTCAGTGTGGCTCAGAGGTTTTACAGGCTGTTACAATTTTCTTGTGAAGACCATGGCTGACCTCTTTGCTCCAATCAGTAATTTCCAACTCATAAACTGAATGCACTGTCCTCTCAAAAGAGAAGTTCATGCGTGATCGACTTCAAACAAAAAAGGTCATTTTTTGAACCCATCAAGAGGAACAGATTCAAGACAATGTCATCTACCACACCTAAAAGGAAGCTTGTGGCATCAAACCAGAAAGTGATCCAGTACAAGGCCACAAGTGGGTTTATCTTTCAGATCTTCATCAAATCACAAGAACTTAAAATCACAAATAAGCATCTCTGACCTAATGACCTATCCCTTGACGCCATACTCCATCTCAACAATCGATTGCTTTTTTTTTTTGGTCAAGCTTTCAAGATAGAATGCAGTGATGAGTTATGTCAAAAGAACTTCTACCAGAGATATGTTCAAAACATGAAGAAACAGATGTGAGGGTGATCATTTACATGCAGTATATCCAAACCAGGAAGAGCAAAGAGCAAAAGACTCTTGATCCTCCTGTATTATGCCAAGTCATCAACTGTCAACATAATATTTGACATGGATTTCACATAAACACAGAGACAGGCAAGCTAGAACCACTATGGTTTGAGGGGGACGTCATCCCCCAAGCCCTTGTTGATGTCTTGGCAGAAAATGAAACAAATGAAGAGGACTTGACTGATGAAATCCATACGAATATAGGTGAAGAGGAGGAAGAGGAGGAAAATGATGATTGAGAGTTTATATTCTACACTAATACAATACACTAACATGACCATTCGTCTAAGTACAGCATGGATAAGCAGCAAAAAGATCTAAGAACCAAAGAAATGTTTTCTATTTTATGCTTTAATAAATCTCACATTTGGTTAATTGATTTTGTATGAATTTTGTATGTTGCACCCTGACCCGTCCACCTGTCCTAGGGGCATAACATTACTCACTTTTCATGCAATTCACTTCGTATAGTATAGCAGTACATAAGTCAAGTCTCAACTCGTTTTAGAAATATTGTTCATATGCAAAAAATATGCTTAAAGGTAAATCGTGTGAAAATTGCGATTTTAACCAAGGAAACGGGGTGTGTGAGCAGGGGTGAGGAGTCGCCAGTCAATGGCGTCATATCCGCGTTAGCCCTGGTTTCCGCCAGGTTTGACCTCGTACTGCAATAGTAACCATGGCGACACACGTTGACAACTGGGTGCCCAGCAGGACGCTCACGCTGTTGTTTTGTTCAAACATTATGGACCATGGCAAGCAGACTTTGAGACAAACATCTTTCGAGATGCCGAGAGCTGCATGTCCGCGACTAACTTCGACGTGACAGAGACGCGAGTGTTGCATGTTCTTTATTAGACAGGTGAGCAAATGTACATGAAACTAATCAATGTTATTTAGTTCAACATGATGAAATGTTAGAATATGATCTGTATGTTATTCTAATGTTGATCTAGCTTACTTAGTCTCATACAAACAACCTAACTAACAACATTCAACACACTCAAATGCCGTTTAGTGTGATAGTGTAACTGTTAGAGCAAGTGAAACAGCGCTGCGTTACCTCAAGTTTCATTCGTTTAATAAACTGACCTGTGTGAGTAGTAATGCAGCACTTGCGTGTAGTCGGTAGAATGTAATGTCCTTATCCTTTATATCCGCGGGACTCGCATTGCGTGTGGCGCTGGTATACGTCTAGCAATCGCGCCCTGCTTCACACAACAGTCATGTTAAAAACATCAATGTATTCACTCATCCATAAAAGATCCATCAGCTTGACGACAAGATCCATAATTTCGCTTAATACGGAATATACGTCATCAATATACGCCTTTGTTATTGTAAGAGGTTAGCGACCCCTGGTGGCGAAAAATCCTGCATATTGTACCTTTAATTCCCTATGGAATGGTAATTCTTGAAAGTTCCATTTTCTCTGATTGGAGGTACAGTGGAGAACTTTGGTTATACCAGCTGCAATCCTCTAGATAGAAAGGTCATCTTGGACTTAAATTGAAGCTTATAAACTTGGGAAGTTTTTCATGTACATTTGGGGCAGTGATGTGTATAATAAAATGCTTGAAAATGGTCACTTGTGATGACAATTTGTCAGGCGGACAGACATTTTTTTGTCTTTTGGGGTATGTTGAGGGTGATATTTGACAGCAAAAAAGCAGCAATCCCCAGAATCTTTTTCTGCTAGTTTACCCTATGTGTCAGGATACACCATGCAAAATTTGGGGGTTATATGACCATTTATGTAGCTGCAGTACCTTAATATTCACAATTACATCATTCCGCCAAAATCTTTCCCCAAAAAGGGTGTTTTTTGGCCCCTGAGACCAAACGGGGCCGAGTTGGGGGTGGTCATTATCAACTTGTGATGGCCCAAGGTATAAAATAATAGGAAATAATAGTGAAAAAAAGGTAGCAAAAAACATCCTGAGGAGTGGACCTGGCTCCCGGCCTATTACCACAATAGGGAAGAAAAAACCCGAATTCCATTTCAAGCCGACTTTAAAACCGTCGACGCCCCTTAAAGTCATTGTATGATTCACAAACTTTGCTGTCTTAGTTTTAGCATTGTTCAGTAAAGTGTAGCCTTTATTTGTTCAGTAAAGACGTAACGTTAGGTGTACCTGAGAATGAGGGGACCGCATTGGGAGGGAGGGATCTCTTGGCACACAGGTCCTGGAGCTCCATTATCGCGCCAGGTGGAATCTCGTAGTAGGAGGACTTCGGTGGACCTGTAGCCAGCCAGCTGTAATCCACACAGGAGCTTCGCCTGCGGCTCTCCGTCGCCCTCTCCTGGCGGAGACGCTCAGCGCGCTTCACCAAAGAGCCCAACTCGAACAGCAGCATCTTAGTTACCAGTTCCTCAGGCGAACGCTGACCGGGAACCTGGGGTTCCTTGGAGAACACTGATAACCAGAGGAACATCTGAAATGGTAAAGAATTTTGAAGTGTAGCTACTATAAACCATAATAAAATAATAAAAGGCACATAATAATAAAATAATAAATAATAATAGAATAATAAAAGGCACATAAAAGACATTTTCCAAAAATTGGTTCAAGAGTTATGGGACTTACCTTCTCCTAGATGTGCAAAAGGTTGGTTATATTCTCACTGGAACTTTCCATCAAATTGGTCTGATTCACTCAGGAGTGCATGGTGAAACCAACAACAGCACATGTCTTAATCACATGGCAGTCAGTTCTGTCCCTCTCAACACCAGATAAAGGGCTAAAGATAATCCCTTATGATAATAATCTACTGTAAAACCACATTTTAGTGGTTCATCACTGGGAAAGGAAAAAACAACTTAGTCTAAGTAAACTGTCCTTCCACACATGTAAACCAATCTGAACACAAACTGTTAACCGGTGGGTCTTAATCATTCTGATGGAATCTGTATGAATAGGATTATTCTTCCTATTACACAACGTAGAATTAGATCCCAATCCTCTGAATAAACACTGCTAAGGCCCCCTGCTGTCCTTTTGTATAGGCGAACAAACAGATATGAAATCAGATTAGCAACATAGAGAAATATAATAGCTTTGCAGCTCTCATTTTTCAGACATGTCTGTAGCATAATTCATCCCATTTTCCTCTTACAGAGGAAACTCAAGTTGTAGAGTATGACATAATACTAATATTTGTCAGAACTCAAACAGAAGAAGCTGGAGATCGAAGTTAAAAATTGATTTAATTTCTTGTTATGATCCTTATACCACTGAACTTCTCACATTTATTCTTTGGCCTCCTGTCTCCCCACTCTTGTTAAAAGCCCTGGGAAATTGCTAGGATTAGATTAATGTGTAATGTAAGAGTTCTTAAGTACTGGTGTTCAGAGAAGAGCTGCCACTCCGCATGTGTCTGTCAGTCTAGGAATGAGGAAAAAGCCAAATCAGCTCATTTTTTCCCCAATGATTTCAAACTTCCTGTCATATCTGAACAAGTCCAGGAATGTGTGCTTTTAATGGATAATAAATGGAGACCTTCTAAATTATTTATGGTTTTAAAAAAGTTTGTTTTACTTTTACTGCTTTGTGTACATTTGTTTATTGAAAATGTGTATTTAGCCATGGTTTTGTTTGCTTGCTCATAAGTCATTTTTAAAACCACAATGAAAATCCTTTTTTTTTTTATGGGACAGAGAACACAACCCATATTCCCTTCTTCATACTCATCTGCTTTTTTTCACACCCACTTCCATCTCTGCAAATTCAGTTCCTGCTAAAATACCCGTCCATTAGATTTCAATCAATTTTGCCGTTTTAAACCAGTGACTCCTCTTCCATCCGTTCTTCTCTGTTAGGCATTATCACATTGCTTTCTACATTACAGTTGCTAGTATGTCCCTTTCATATTTTATCTTTAAATGTTTCAGTGTGGACTTTAATGTGAAAAGGATATCAAAACACATTATTGAGGGAACGGAAACTGATACTGGTAACTTCAACCCAAAGAAAAAAATGCATGGATTGTCCCATATTTCCACAGTTGAAGGAACTTAATCTGAATTAAGAATTTATCTGTCATGAAATCAGTGACAGATCTTATTTGGAAAACTATTTACATGCGATTAATTACTCTGTAATTCAATGGAGTAATATGAATGCTTATTCTCTCATTAGTATTTAATCCAGGATTATATGTAATGTATGTATATTTTTCTATAATAATAATAATTTATAGCCTATCCTAGCAGCATCTCAGGGCGAAGGCTATATTCATTTTAAAATATTTATAATAAAATAATTATAATTAAATATTAAAAATAATTATTATTATTATGGTAACACTTTGAATTGCAATGTTACACATTTTATGAGCAGTACCTCCAAAAATTCATGTTTCTTTCTTTATTATAACTCAGTTTTTCCTAAATTTAAACTTTAGGAAAAACAATGTTACAAACGTACATATTCCTTATATAGAAGTCACTTTAGGTATAAGTGTCTGCCAATTTATAAATATGTAATGTAACTAATGTAAAATGACTTTATTAGAAATGAGGAATTATCAAAAAATAACTTAAACGTTCCCTTATTTATTAAATTATAATCAAATCATTTTTATTTATTCAGTTGTTCAATTATTCACAACCCTTTTAACTTTTTTTTCCACATCATCTTATTATTGTCTCCATAAGACTTAGCAAACAAACACCCCTCCCTTCCTGATCAGTTTTTATATTTATCCCCCAGTATGTTGTCACCATAAATCTGCCATATGCATCTGTTCAGGACGCGGGTCTGATTTATCTCGGCTTGCCTTTGAGTAATAAAAGTCCTCCATTGCTTGTGGAGCCAAGAATTTGAGAAGGTGATCCAGAACCTTTCTCACAAATTACACTGAGGGATCAAAGTGGGTATAAAAGTTTATTTAGAGAGTGCAAAATGAATCAAAGTCTTGGTCAGATGTCATATGAGGTCTATATCTGCTCTAAGAGAAAAATAAGACTTATATGATTGGTATAGAGGTGCACGTTTGCTGTTACACTATTCAGATGTGTTTGGCAAAAATCATTCTCCACTGAGAGAGAAAAAGACAGAGAGGACTTAATGGTCTTTGCTGAAGCATGTTTTTTTTTTTTTGTATCAGAGTCCAAGTCTTGTTAAAATGAGTAAAAGCCAAGTGTATTTCATCTTCAGCGCGGATGGCACCTAGCCCAGCGTAAACAGCACCGCTACATCAGTTAATTGCAAACTTTGTGCTGACAAAGAGACGACTGCACAGGAATTATTCAATCACAACATTCATATTTCTTTTTTATTCAAAACAAAAATATAACCATTGGCCATCCATCAGTGTTTCCCGCTATGAAAGGCTCCAGCATCTATCTATCTATCTATCTATCTATCTATCTATCTATCTATCTATCTATCTATCTATCTATCTATCTATCTATCTATCTATCTATCTATCTATCTATCTATCTATCTATCTATCTATCTATCTATCTATCTATCGAATATAAGGCCATGTCTAAAAACAGTTTAAAGATTGTCGAAATTATGACCGTGGATTTGAATCTCGCATGAGATATTCTGTATTTTGAGAGTTACAGACCGATATAATAAAGTCCACAGCGATATAATAAAGTTGTAGATATTCCAGAGGAACTCGGTGCATCATCACTTTCAGTCGTCATAAAAAACATATGGAGGACTGTCAAATAGAAATAGAAGTAAAGATCAAAGGTAATCATGCATGGTGTTTTGGATGTAACATCACACCCTGAATAACTGACATGGCTAACACAGTTTTTTTATTTACATTTCTTTTTTCAATCGCTAGGACACATTTCTCAATACTTTCCAGAACTTTCCAAGACACAATCACCACCTAAACTCCATATTCCCATAAGCCAATCTGCATGTTTACATACTCTTTTCAAAACTGTTAATCATAAATTCAAAAACTAACATAATACAAAATTGAATAAGACAGCAATTTATTACAAATCTAAAAAATGAAATGCAGCTGAACACACAGATGTTAGTCTTTCATTTTCATCACCATCCATACAAAAGAGGAAAACTTATATAGGGATAATTGTATACTGTTATGTAAACATGGGCTATGTAACATACACCGCAGTGATTTCTAAACGGCAGAGACAGCCCATTCTCATCCCTAGGCGTCATGAAACTGACGCCTTGGGAATCATTTTGACCATGCTTCAATATTCGACGCTTTAGGCACCCTTTAGCGTCAGTTACATGACGCGATCCTAGGGCGTCATCTTGCTGACGCTTTACCTTTAACGTCAGTTAGATGACGCTATCTAATCCTAACCCTACCCCAGACCTAAACCTACCCGCGTCATCTAACTGACGCTTAGGTAAAGCGTCAGTAAGATGACGCCCTAGGATCGCGTCATGTAACTGACGCTAAAGGGTGCCTAAAGCGTCGAATATAGAAGCATGGTCAAAATTGTCATTTTAGTGACGCCTTGGGGTGAGAATGCGTTGGCAGAGAGTGTCATTCTTGTTTTGTAAAGACATTATAATATAAAAACAAATTGTATAATGCTGCCTGTTGTTTGTGTTTTTAGGTCATTGTTTTAGGAGTGATATGGAAGAATGAGTTTAGATTTGTGACATGAAGTGTTTTGTTGTTTTAGTGCTATGCCAACCTGAAGGTTGTTTAGGAGATCTGTGTGAAGAGTTTTGGAAAAAGTGACCTAAGTAAATTGAGAAATGTGTCCTCCTTGCGATTGTAAAAAGATCTGTAAATATCTGTCCACGTTAGAGGTGTAACACAACTACTGTTTTCATCTGCTGAAATCCTCTTGCACCTCCAAAAGGGCTCAGGTAAACCGTCACTCAATGACTTGTGTGAAAGAATCTCTGTCAGCAAATGCATGTGCAGCCATTTAATTATGCGTGTGCCTGACTGTTGAGTGAGCTCCAAATGAGCGCTAATGTTACACTTCAGTCATTACACTATCACTGCCCACAGGGGGATAATCCTTCCCATACTTGTTAACACAGTCTCTGGCTGCTGACGTGACCCTGTAAGTCAAGCTTTTTGGTGTAAATAGGGGTGTTTTGGGCACGAGCCAGCGACGAGAATGCTGAGACTTCTAGCAGAAGCGATGGTGCTGCTTCCTCTTTCCAGCAGCAACATTAGTAGCCTTGTGATGCATCATCATGAATAATAGAGAGTTTTTGATGGATTCCTTATCTGGTTATGTAATGGTGATGGCTGTAGTATATTAATGTTTCACAAACGTAGTGTTTTCCCCTCTGGCTTCGAGCTTTCCTTTTTATCTTAAACAAAAACCTCATTGTTTTCGACTGATGATCTTTACAAACAAAACCATTTAAAGGTGGTGATACACATACAATGCTTCATTGTACCGTGTGACTATCATGAGAAGTGTAACGCCCTCCCTGGCAGGTCTGAGCATGTGGCCGCTGGCATACAGCTCAGAGAACCGTGCAACGTCTGCAATGCTACAGCTGCACTTCCCAGTAAGTTATGCACATTAGATACTCTCATACAGACACAAGCATATGGGAAGTGTGTGATAGAAGGAGAGCAAAAGCAAAGGAGGGGAGTAGGCTACTACTACTTCTTATAGCAAATATGAGAGATAGTCAGCAGAGGTTATGAAATATAGGCCTACTGGCCAATATAATTTCTGGAGTGACCAAAAGCATACTGTGACTAAAACTTGAAAGTTGATGAAAGTTTTTCATCTTTGTTTTTCAAACAGCATTTATTTTGAAAACTCTTAGGTTAATGTTCATTTATAATTTAAAAAAATAAATAGAATTATTAAATGTAGAAATTTAAATGAATGTGTAGGCATGAATTAAAAAATAATATTATTATTTAATATTAAAAATAATTTAAATATATACAGTGCTGGGTAGATTACATGTAATCTGGATTATGTAATCAGATTCCAAAAATTAATTAGGCCTATTGTAATTAGATTATATTACTTACGTATTAAAATACTCATGTGTAATCAAACTAGTTACTTTTTATTGATTATATGTACTGCAATGGCAGTAATTTATTCATAATTTATTCATAATTCTACTACTTTTTTATCTTTTAAAAGTTCCAAAGTCTACTGCCTCTATGTGTTCAGAAGGTCTTCCAGGTTTGTGGAATTAGTCATTTGACTATCTCTGAACACTGAGACCCACACAGCATTTGACCACTGGATTTACAATGAATTATTATTTGAATAATCACTCAGTGAGTCATTTAACCATGTTTTTCTGTCCTTTGGAAGCCTTTTGTCTTTCAAACACATTAAAATGTACACACTCACGTCATTTCATTTACGTGGAATGCAGTTCAGCACTGTATACACATAGAAGTTATTATCTTTGTCATTTATTAATGTATAGGTTCATGTAAATGTATGAATATGATTAAACAATTATACTATTAACTAATGTTCATCTATAAAACCTCATCGTAAAGTGTTTCCTAATAATCATCCAAGGATCATCTATTTAGATGTTTAGTCCTTTTTTGTTTTGTTTGTGAGTTTATGCACACATTTTGTCCCCATAATGGCATTTCCGAGTGGAAAGTAAACCTTCCTTCTGAACGGAACCCGTCCATTAAACTGAGATAAACTGGGCCAGGAAACAAATGATCCGAAGGGAAAGACCAATTAGCTGATCAAGCTCAGAATCTCTGCATCGACCCCACCCTTTCCCTTTTTCTTTCTTTCTTTATTTCCTCTCTCTCTTTCTCCATCCTTTACTAGTAGCCCTTCCCTGCTCCGCTGATCCCACCCTCTCCCACATACACACACAAACACCCTCACAAACATGCTGACAGTCTCGCGTATACACTCACTCACTCTCTCAGCTCATTGAGTACCTTTTCATTCTCGGGCACTCAGCAACAGCCTCTCTCCATCTCACACACACACACATTCACTTACACACCCTGTGGAAGGAATCCTGCAGTTTGCGGCTGCAGTTCTCTGGACATGCCGGACCGTCTGCTCTGAGGTGGGAGATGGGTTATTCCATCCTGGTGGGTTATGTGATGTCTGTTTGGGAGATTTATTTACTAATGCAATGTTTTGCATACATTTCTTAAGGGTACATTTTGAATTATTGTGCATGAAAATTTAACTGTTAAGTTACAAGTTTAGTGTACTGAGTCAAACCAAAATGACTGTCTAATTATAAAGATGTAAAATAATATATTCATGATAAAATCATCATGTTATCACGAAAATGATTTCAAAATTATGCATGCTTCTAAAATATAGCAGTAATAGGAAGTTGTGAATTTACACAATACTGTAAGTGCTTTGGACATTTACATTCAGTCTGTAGAATTGACTTGCATGGGTGGTAATTAGATATATATTTTGTGGAGATTGCCTTTTGCTTGATTAATTAGTAGATCTTATTGCCAGAATGTCTGTATATTTGCTGGCTCGCCAGAGCAGTTTTTATTGTGAGCTTGCAACTACGCAGTCAGCAGATCCTTCAGCGCTCCGAATCAAACTCTAAACCCAATAACTGCCACAGACATTTCGGCCTCCTGACATTTGAAGCTTCTCACACGCACACATACACATTTGCACGCACATGAGGAGTTAGCCGTACACTCATAAACACAAATACTGTCCTCAATATAACCCACAGCGTATACCATTACAAATATCTCTTGATACTATAAAATAAAAATATTAGAACTATTAAATAATTGGTCGCACGACAAGTGATATAAATATGGGAGACCATATTTCTGCAATATCTGTTAGGTATAGTGAACAATAAAATTACTTTCAGAGAGTCAACTAAATAGTGAAGGTAGATTTTAATTAACTGAAAGCTTGAACTGTATTTTTCGTTAAAGTTAGATAGGGGAAGGTTGTCACAAGTGTTTGTACATTTTATAAATCTATACATTTTATTAATATATATATATTGCAAAAAATTATTGTTGGTTTAACTTAAAAAAGTCAGTAACTTGGTTGCTTTAAAATTTTGAGTTTATTGAAATTAGAAATTTGAGTTAATACAACGGAGTTGTATAAACTCAAAATAGACAGCCCTTATATATATATATATATATGAATTCTTATTCATGATACTTTTCCTTCACATAATCATTTATCCACAACTTACACGGTCTTAACAGACTCTAAAGTGCTTCTTACCCTCACTTTCTGTAATTTGATTCAGTAGTTGAGCTCATATTCTGTATTGACAAGAATCATCTGAGACTAGTGAATCGTTCTCCTTGTGTCCCAAATTCACCTCTCTGTCCTGTTTATCAGGTTTGGTTTGCCTAACAGCTGGTTAATGAACTGATGATGTTCATTTAAGTAACACAGAAGAGATAAGTGTTTTGTTTTGTGAGTTTTGTTGACTGTGAAGGCGCAACCTCTGTGAAATGATGCATGTGGGAGCCACCTGGCCCTCGGTGTGATTCCTGTCAATATAACTGTCCACCAAAATCCAAAAATACATATGTTTAAAGTTAGGCAGGCATGCAGAGCAGCTTCGCATTGGGCACCAGGGCTTTGTGTTTTGTCTTGATGGCGTGCCATCAATGTCATTTCCTTTAAATCAGCAAAAGGACCTAAAAAAAGACTTCTACAATTCATGTGGTTTATAAAATATATATATATAAACATAAACAATATCTACACTACCATTCAAAAGTTTGGGGTCAGTATTTGTTTTTAAATAATAAATTAATACATTCATTCAGAAAGGATGCATTCAGTTGATCAAAAGTGACAGTAAGATATTTATAATGTTACAAAATATTTCTGTTTCAAATAATTGCTGTTCTTTTGACTATCTTTCAACAAATCCTGAAAAAAATGTATCACAGTTTCCACAAAAATATTAAACGGCACAGCTTTTTCAACATTGATAATAATAATAAATATTTATTTAGCACCAAATCTGCATATTAGAATGATTTCTGAAGGATCATTTGACACTGAAGGCTGGAGTAATGATGCTGAAAATTCGGCTTTGCCATCACAGGAATAAATTACATTTTAAAATATGTTTAAATAGAAAACTATGGAAAAAATAGTTATTTTAAATTGTAATAATATTTCACAATATAACTGTTTTTACTGTATTTTTTAACACATAATTGCAGTCTTGGTGTGCAGACACTTCTTTCAGAAACATTAACAGTCTTACCAACACAGTATTGAAGAGTATTGCATATTTATATATTACTGATTTTCGGTTGTATTTCTGAATACTTGAACACTTTTGCCCTCAGTGTCCCCTTAATCAGATCACAAGGTCGAGGGGTTTCCGTGTGGATACATATCCAGAGACTCTATACTTAGCAACTGCCACAGACGGAGCTGGACAAGCCGGAAAAGAGAGAAGGAAAAGGACAGGTTTGTGGTTGAACGTTTCCTTTGGATGAAATTGACAAAGTATAGACCAACACCCATATTGCAGCTTTAATGGGTTAGACCAAAATCCTCTGTAAAGTTGTTTTGTGGTCATGCTTAAGCTTTCACTGTGAAATGATTGCAACTTTCTTTAATGGGTTCGACTGGTTTTGCACTGCAGTCTCGTCCCCAGGAGGACAAGCACCAGAAGTGGAAAGGACAAGAAACAAACAGACTCTCGCAGACGTTCCGCTATGCATTCCACCACGCTTTTTTTTGTCCTCACTGGGGTGCTCCTGTACTTAGTGATGGGGGCTTTGGTGTTCAATGCCCTGGAGGCCCCGAATGAGGAAAGCCACCACGTCCAGCTGCAAACCACCCGTCAAGAGTTCCTGGGCAACTACACATGTGTAGATCCTGACCGTCTAGAGAATCTGATAGTGGTAAGTATTGTTGCAACTGACAGTTATTTTTTTAATCGATTAATCTGGTCAATTATTACTTCAATTAATCCGATTTTTTAAAACCACATTTTCATTTTGTATATTCTGAAAAACCTATCAATGTTACCTATCCGGTGTTCTCCTCCAAACAATGTTCAAATTGAGGTCTATGAAAACAAATACATGTAACACAATTCTCATTTGATTATTAGCATGCATATTACTAGCAGCATATTGGCTGTGTATTTGTGCGTATAAAGCACATATTAATGCCTTACATCCTTTAATCCTATTCCTACCCAATACCTAAACTTAACAACTACCTTACTAACTATTAATAAGCAGCAATTAGGAGTTTATTGAGGCAAAAGTCATAGTCAATAGTTTGTTAATAGTGAGAATTGGACCCTAATATAAATTGTGAAATACAGATGTATGCTGTACATTATATGCACAAAAAAGCTTTAAAATATAAACATTACATTATAAAAAAATAAACAACTGTATGTTCACAGAAGTTTAAATCACTGTTATTTATTGGCAACCATATTGTCAATTTAAAACCTTAATTTAACACCCAACAATAAATTACCAACATTATTGATATTTTTTTATTGCAACATTAGTCAACGTCATTTCACTTTGTCTGTTTGTCTTGTGTTATTAAGTACGTAAATTTAACAGAGATTGTCAGGACAAGCATAATACACAAAGCTTGCATGGATTTACATATAAATATATTAATTAATTAAGCGCTCAAGCACAAAACACACAAACCTGACAGGGCAACTGACATGCAATGAGCCTCTTTGAAGGGTTTCATATATAGTTTCTTTTTAACTTGCTTTTGACAACTTGGGGTCGTGCACGTTTCAGAAATTTCCACAGAAATACGTTTCATTACTGTAAAATGACATCACTGGCAGAGTTCACACAGACCCGTTTATTTGATAATGAAATTGTTGATTATTTTCATTATATTATTATCGAACAGCCCTAGAAGTAAATATTAACTTTAAGAAAACTGTCATATGCAACACTGGCTTGTATCATGTATCATTAAGTTAAAACAATAGGGAAATTATCCAACTTTAATGTCTAATCTCTTTTCTCTACTCTTCATTGTTTCTATATAGACGGTGGCAAAGGCTATCAGTGTTGGAATTGACCCCAACAATTCCACCAATGCCACATTCAGCACCAGTTGGGACCTGGCCAGCGCTTTCTTCTTCTGTGGCACCATTGTCACCACCATCGGTATGGGATTGCCACATCACTAGCTGGACACACCTGCATGTTAAAGCCAGAACCTGGCCTGGCCTCTGCATTCTGGGGATCATTGGCACTGTGAAATGTCTAAATATATCTGCCATCAGATCACAGCAAGTGTTTGTCTGTGGTCCAGGTTATGGGAACATCTCTCCAAAGACAACGTGGGGTCAGTTCTTCTGTATCTGGTATACACTGGTGGGCATTCCCTTGTTTGGATTTCTGTTGGGTGCCGCTGGAGACCATCTGGGGACATCACTGAGGAACGCCATTGCTAAAGTTGAAGCTCTTTTATGGGTAAATGATGATGAATACAAACATAACCTCACAGGACAACTTAACATTTAAAGAGAAAGAGTTCACTAAATGACCTGGGAGACATAGCATGGAGACAAATAATTGATTTGGTTTAAAAGCATTTAGCAATTAGATGTCTATTTTTCAGCCAACATGACAAACATGTATGGAAGTCCATTTCCAGTTCAGAGTAAAAAATAAAACAGGTAATCCTGAGATAAAGTTAAAGTTTCTTATAAAATAAGATCATATATAAAGTATTTTCCGCCAAATTATTATTATTTAAGAAATTATCTTTTATATATATATATATATATATATAGGCTTCCATACACATTCCTGGCTCTTTGTCGCAATTGTTTATTTCAAGCTTATTAGGATTTTTTTCTTCAGTCTTCCTTATCTTCTCCATTCAGAAGTGGAAGGTGAGCCCAACCATTGTGCGCGTCATCACCGCTGTGCTCTCCATCCTGCTGGGCTGTGTTCTCTTCGTCTTTGTGCCAATTTTAGTCTTCCAGAAGGTTGAAAATTGGACTCTGCTAGAATCAGCCTACTTTGTGGTCATCACCCTCACAACTGTGGGCTTTGGAGACTATGTTGCAGGTACCACTGGATGAAATCCTGAAATGTTTCCTCACTTGTTTCCCATGTATTGTTTCCTCACGCTTTGCAACAGTTTAAGTAGTTTGCATTTCATTTTGAGATTTACACCTGAAAGCATCTGAATTCTTACTCAAGATGTTAACCCTCAGTGAAAACCTCATTTTTCCATGAAACGTGACATTAAAACACAAACCACTGCAGTCATCTTGTGATGGGCTTTAATGGGTTGATCTTTTTATATTACTGGTTCAAATTTACCACTGACCACATTATTTAACAGGACAGTTTGATTTGGTTTTCAAGTGGCTGAACTGAAACTACAAAGTGACTTGGAATGCTAAACATCTTACCTTTATTTAACAAGAAACAAAAGGATATTTCATCCAAAATGAAAATTCTGTTATCACATACTCAACCTTATGGCATTCCAAACCTGCATGACTTTCTTTCTAATGCAAAACACAAAATAAGATACACTCACCTAAAGGATTATTAGGAACACCTGTTCAATTTCTCATTAATGCAATTATCTAATCAACCAATCTCATGGCAGTTGCTTCAATGCATTTAGGTGTGTGGTCCTGGTCAAGACAATCTCCTGAACTCCAAACTGAATGTCAGAATGGGAAAGAAAGGTGATTTAAGCAATTTTGAGCGTGGCATGGTTGTTGGTGCCAGACGGGCCGGTCTGAGTATTTCAAAATCTGCTCAGTTACAGGGATTTTCACGCACAACCATTTCTAGGGTTTACAAAGAATGGTGTGAAAAGGGAAAAACATCCAGTATGCGGCAGTCCTGTGGGCGAAAATGCCTTGTTGATGCTAGAGGTCAGAGGAGAATGGGCCAACTGATTCAAGCTGATAGAAGAGCAACTTTGACTGAAATAACCACTCGCTACAACCGAGGTATGCAGCAAAGCATTTGTGAAGCCACAACACGCACAACCTTGAGGCGGATGGGCTACAACAGCAGAAGACCCCACCGGGTACCACTCATCTCCACTACAAATAGGAAAAAGAGGCTACAATTTGCAAGAGCTCACCAAAATTGGACAGTTGAAGACTGGAAAAATGTTGCCTGGTCTGATGAGTCTCGATTTCTGTTGAGACATTCAGATGGTAGAGTCAGAATTTGGCGTAAACAGAATGAGAACATGGATCCGTCATGCCTTGTTACCACTGTGCAGGCTGGTGGTGGTGTAATGGTGTGGGGGATGTTTTCTTGGCACACTTTAGGCCCCTTAGTGCCAATTGGGCATCGTTTAAATGCCACGGCCTACCTGAGCATTGTTTCTGACCATGTCCATCCCTTTATGGCCACCATGTACCCATCCTCTGATGGCTACTTCCACCAGGATAATGCACCATGTCACAAAGCTCGAATTGGTTTCTTGAACATGACAATGAGTTCACTGTACTAAAATGGCCCCCACAGTCACCAGATCTCAACCCAATCTTTGGGATGTGGAAGGAACGGGAGCTTCGTGCCCTGGATGTGCATCCCACAAATCTCCATCAACTGCAAGATGCTATCCTATCAATATGGGCCAACATTTCTAAAGAATGCTTTCAGCACCTTGTTGAATCAATGCCACGTAGAATTAAGGCAGATCTGAAGGCGAAAGGGGGTCAAACACAGTATTAGTATGGTGTTCCTAATAATCCTTTAGGTGAGTGTATTTCAAAGAATATTTTAGCTTGACTTTAGTATGAAAGTCAATATGACCCAAAACATTCAAGATCCAAAAAAGGACACAAAGGTAGCATTAAATGAATCCATACAATTTGACTGGTACATTCCGTTCGAAGCCATAAGATAATTGATGAACAGGTCAGAATAACCTTTTATTCAATCTCAAATCAAATCACAGACTACATAAAATATGACGACACAAACCCTCAAACTTCACCTACTGTCAAAACGTATTGGTTCTCGTTCACAACTTTTGAGGTTTGCCTCGTCATTTTTGTATTTGTTTGGATTAATCATTGTTTTGATTTAATTTCAGAGTGAATGAAAACACTACCTTTATGTCCATCTTGGAGCTTGAAAGTTTTGGGTCCCATTGATTTTCATATTATGGATAAAAACAGTTGAAATCCACAAAATATTTTCTTTTGTGTTCCACAGAAGAACTAAAGTCAAACAGGTTTGGAACTGCATGAAGGTGATGACATGATTATAGAAATTTCATTTTTTGGGCGAACAATCTCTTTAATTTGAATAAATGACTTGATCTTTATGTATTTTGTACATTTTTTGTCCATCAGGTGATGGCGAAGCAGGTGAACATCATTGGTATAAGCCTCTGGTGTGGTTCTGGGTTTTGTTTGGTTTGGCCTACTTTGTGTCCATTCTTTCCATGATCGGGAACTGGATTCTGGTTCTTACCAAAAAAACCCGAGCTGAGGTAAGCCTATGATTAAATCATGATGTCAAATACATTTTTTATAACCAAATGTCTTGTGCAGTTTAGAGTAGTGCCTGGTCACACTCCCTGGTCAAACTCAGCACTGCAACTCAAATGGGATTATTAATTTCTCTCTCAATTCCCGTCCCTTCTATCTTCATGATAACCTCCCTTCCATTTTCCCTCACACCCGTAATTCATCTCCACAACTCCTATTAACCTAAAATCTGTATCAAATTTCAATCACTCTGCTCCTGGTGACATACAAATCTCTCCATAACTCTCAAGCCTTTCCATTTCTCCTGCCCTACTTTCTGCTCTCAGATGGAGGAGTTGCGAGCACACGCCACAGACTGGACTCAGAACATCCAGAACATGTCTGTGGATTTCCGTATGTCCGGAAAACTCGAAGATCCTTTCAAGCGCAGCAGGCGAAAGCGGCGTCACAGGCGCCACAGACGCAGCGGCAGTCAGGGTGAAGCCGGAGAGGACGGGAGAGAGGAGAACGAATCTGAATCTGGCTCCTACTCGGGTTCATCGGATGAGTCGGAAGGCAGCTCTGAGTCACAGTCGGAGGTGACCGAGACAGAACGGGTCCCAGTGGGAGAGGGCGGTGGCGGTGGCGGTGGCGGAAAAGATTTAGAGAAAGAGGAAAAGCTCCATGCCATACCCAAAGATCCCGTCCTCTCTCAGCCATTGGATTACTTTGGGGAAAATCTTGCGTACATTGACGAGTCCTCAGATGCAGTGAGTGGGAAGATCCACCTGGACCCCCTGCTGGATGTACCAGAAACGAACCCAGCTTCAAAAGACAGGCCCAAAAGGAGACGTCAGAGGAGACACTTGAGAAGGGATCAACAGAAACCCAAGACCCCTCAAACCAGTCCAAATGAACCAGAGAATAAAGCGCCAAATGGAGACATTGAGCAGAAAGACCCTCCTACACCAAAGCTGTGAGTGTCCAGGTGTTTATGGGGTTTGTAGTTCCTCAAAAAAGCCTCAGTCCTCCTCTTTGGAATAAAGTTTTGCAACTGCTAGCTTTAGGATATGCTGTGTTCCACTTTGAAGGCACCTGGCGTTATTCTCAGATTTTACTGGGACAAAAAAAGAAACTGTCCACGTGCCTAAAATGAGAAGAGGGGAATAAGAATCCGGTCTTGTCAAGTCTTGCCATGAGTAAGAGCTTTTATTGGGTAACCTGATAGAGGCCTGATAGCATTAGTCATTCTGTGCAGGAAGGCCATCGTGATCAGACTCTTAGTGCCATCTACTGGACATGACTGACTCGTTTGTTTATGGATGCGCTGACTGTCAGTGAATGTTTTATTCTGTGTGCCTTTCGCTCCTTTCCTAATGTCATTATAATAAAGGAATGACAGCTTGATACTAATGTTACTAATCTAACTCAGCTGAGGCTTACAGCTCGAGTTCATCAAACTGTAATCTTGTTCTATCACTGGTAAATAACATTAAGGTACAGTAGCCTGTTTCTGGCTCAAGTAAAAAAAAAATTGGACTTCATTTCTCATAATTGTGACTTTTTCCTCATATCATTTTATATATTACACACGGCACTTTATATCTCACAATGTGACTATTTCTCATAATTGTCTTTTATTCTCACAATTGCTACTTCCCCTTGTAATTGCAGCTTTATTTCTCAGAACTGCGACTTTATGTCTTTCTACTGACACTTTATATCTTACAATGTGACTTTTTTTATCATTTTATTTCCCTTAATTGCAATTTCATACCTCACATTTTTAATATATCTCGTAATTGACTAAATCCCACAGTTCCTACTTTGTCTTAATTGCAACTTTATTTCTCATAATTGTGACTGTCTCACAGCTACAAGTTTATTTCTCATAATTGCAACTTTAGAATTGGCACTTAATATCTCACAATGTGACAATTTATCATAACTTCAACCTTATTTCTCATAATTGTTACTTTTAGCCTCACAGTTGATACTTTGTCTTTAATTTTCATAATTGCGACTTCATTTCCCATAATAGCAACTTTGAATATCACACAATTGTCCCTTTATTTTGCCAAATATCTCATACTTGTGACTTTAAATCTCACATTTGCTACTTTCTCTTGTAATTGCACATTTATTTCTCATAATGCAACCTTACATCTCACATTTGGAAGTTAACTTCTTTTAATTGTGGCTTTTTTACTCTGAGGCAGAAACAGGCTTTCATAGAGACTACTCATGAGTGTGGTGTGTGCGCGCATTTTCCCTTAACTTGTTAAGTATCTCGAGGAGTTCAACCCTGCTAGGAACTAACACGAAACCACATCAGGAGTCACTCGTAACAAGGTTTATTGCAATTCAACACCGAAGTCAGTCCATTACATTTATGTGGTCAAGTTACAGACAAAGGAGGAAGGAAAAGATGTACTTTGCTTACACTGTGCCGTACTCCTTTTATTTAGTCACTGTCAGCATTTCACTGGGGTTTGATCTCGAGTCTTTACTTTAAAGAGCTGCAGGTAAAAAATAAATAAATAAATGTACCCTTATTCCATCTGCATCATAGTAACTTTGCCCAGTCATTACAGTCTAAAATACTAAATGAGACTACTGTACATGCGTGTAATGTACTCACCACACTCATAGAGCTTGTTGATCTTCTGAATGTCAATGTTAGATATTTCCAGCCTCTGTCCGATTTGCACTGAAGAGTTAGGAATAGGAGTGATGGTTTCCTTCCCATACTGTATGGCGAAGGCTGTCCTGCAAATGGAGGGCGAGAGTGAATTCCCATGAGAATGTACTTTATATATCTGTCCTGAAGCATGATTTCAAAAGTAATATGGGTGAAGTTTTACCTTCCATAATGCATGATTGAGTTGTAGTCATAAGGGGTATTCAGATTATTTGTGTCCTTCTTCTCAAAGTTGTATGCAGATGCTGTGCAAAGGGACAACGAGTGTTCATTGTTACTGAGGTTTTCATCACGCTAAAATAAAAAGATTGTTTTTACTCTATAGTATTTGAGATTTGTCCACATTTACACACATCTTCTAACCTTGTGGAATATTCTCCCAGTTGATCCGGACGTACTGGTCTCTGTCGCTCCTGGTGTGCTCGTGGTGGAACCCCAGAGAATGGATGAGCTCATGCTCAATGAGCCCGTGAGAGACACAGCCGTCCACAGACAGAGACACCTGCTGTTTCCCTCCAGATCTCCCTACAGTAGACCAACAGCTGTAAACAAAGGAATACAATTAAAACACTAAAATGATCACAGCGTAACAATACATGTCTGGTTAAACTCTTCAAATGTACACTACAGTTCGAAAGTTTGGGGTCGGTAAGATTTTGTAATGTTTTTGAAAGAAGTCTCTGCTCACCAAGGCTTCTATTATTTAATCAAACATACAGTAAAATTTTGAAATATCATTACAAATTAAAATAATTTCCCTATATATTAAAAAGTTATTTATTCCTGTGATGGCAAAGCTGAAATACAGTGATCCTTCAGAAATCATTCTAATATGCTAATTTGCTGCTCAAGAAACATTTTTTAGTATTATCAATGTTGAAAACAGTTGTGCTGCTTATTTTTGGTGGAAACCATGACATTTTTTCAGGATTCTTTGATGAATAAAAAGTTCACAAGAACAGCATTTTGAAATAGAAACTTTTTATGACATTATAAATGTCTTTACTATTGCTTTTGATCAATTCATTCTTGCTGAATAAAACTGACCCCAGACTTTTATAAAGTCTATTCATTATTTAGGGGTGGTCAAGCTCACCCTAGTAGGTTCTCAATGCTGAGGTAGTCCACTTGATTGGTTCGTGGCACAAAACGGACGCAGGTTTTTGCAGCGATGCTCTTCATTGCGTTTTCGATCAGTGCCTTCTCATCGTTATCTATCATAATCGCCAGAAATTGTATATGTATATACGTCACTGGATTTTGATGCCGATCAACATACAAGTGGATTTTTTCGAATCACTCACAGTAGTCATTAGCAATGGTGTATGGCACTTCAACCATTTTAGATGGGGATTTTGGCCATTTGCAGTAGTCATTCAAGCATTTCATGGCATTCCTCGTTTTGGGTAAGGCCATATCTCCCTCCAGAAGCACGTCACTGATCTCTGAATCAAAACAAAACAATAAGAGTCAGATCATTTCACTCATTTAACTAAGGAACATAATGTAATGATGTAATTGAATGATTTTTTATATTTTAAAAGACATACATGTTTTTAACTGTAAAAAGGACATGAAAATATGTAGCTTATAGTTAACATTTTAATTAATATTCACATATAGTCAAAATGATAAAGTTAATTTTAATTAACCATTATATAATGGAAATGATTCATTGATTCAACCAGGAAAATTATTCAATTATGCAAAGCCAGGTCAGTGTTGATTCAGTTCTGACATATATTGTCATAATAAAGTAATAAATAAACAATCACCTTTGTTTGCCTCCAGAATTCTTGAGGAAATATCCATATCGTTGTGCTTCTCAGACTGGATATCTGAACAAAGAATGACAAAATTAAACCATACTTTTGAATATTTTTGTAATTTATTGATCTAAATCAGTGGTCCTTGGTATTTGGGATCCATTGGATATGTTGTTTTTGCCATTAGTTAAGACTACTGATTCCGATCATCAGCTCATTAACAGAGAGTCGCATAAATCTCTCTTATCTGAATGTGTCTGATAAGAGAGACATACAAAATGTGCAATTCTGTGGGTCACAAGAACGCAAGAGGGTCGAATAGAAAGTCACCTTGACCAGTGGGCAGCATCTGTGGAAAGAGCAGATACAGAGTGAGTGAGTGAGTGAGTGAGTACATTTTGAAGATGCTCAACACTGAAAGGTGCAGCTCGTACCGTAGCAGGAAAAGCTTGAGAGAGATTTAGCAGCACAGCTGAGATGGAGAAAAGCAATATACAGTCCATTTTCCCTCGATGGATTTCTAACAGAGGGGAACTGTGAGGGAGCTGAGCAGGAACTTTTATAGAAGACATCTGGGAGTGTCCAGCATTGGGGTTAAGGTTAAAATCAACACAGATCACTTGAAAAGATCTGAAAAGCTTTTAGCAAGAGGTTACATCAGCCTCACCCATTACAAATACGATTATATTTGTTTCCGATTTAGACTAAAATAGCAACTTTAGGCCTCTGCAATCTTGCATTCTTGATGACAACAAAGTCTTTCAGACGGTCATATTGCTGTATTAAATTAAAACAGTCTGAATATGAGCTAAAAGTTCATTTTATGTACACTATAATATACATAGTTATTCAAAGCAGCAAATCAGCATATTAGAAGGATTTCTGAAGGATCATGTGACACTGAAGACTGGAGTAATGATGCTGAAAATTCAGCTTTGCCATCACAGGAATAAATTACAATTTAAAATATATTCAAATAGAAAACTTTTATTTTAAATTGTAATAACATTTAATAATATTTGTTTTACTGTATTTTGACAATACAGCATTTTTACTGTACTTTTGACAAATAAATGCAGATTTGGTGATCATAAGAGTTATCCTATTGATAAATACTTTATTTACATAGGGAAGACACTCACTTTTCCATATAAATGCTAACAAATCTACACAGAATGTTTCAAACCCCATATGCAGAATATTCTGCTAAAATCATACAGCCAGATTTACTGAAAAGAATACTACCGGTAATCTAACTTGCACACTACCATTTACACACCATTTGTTTGTGTTACTGCATAAAAGATTATATTTCAAACGATCATGTAGATAAATTGTTTTATAATGCATTTTCATCAAGTTCAGCTGGAAAAAATAGGCTTATTTTGCTGATGTATTATTATCGCTAACTTTAACAAGGCCTCTGAAATGCGAATACACACCTCTTTTGTACATGAAACAGGCCTAACATCATATACAGTCGGAACATAAAATTACCCAGTATAATTCAAAAACAAAAAAACTTGCATTATGAATAACAGCTGAAACATCTTGAGCAACTGTGAAGGAAACAAATGTAATCCGACTCAGTGGGTGAGGTTGCCATAATCCTGTGCTGAAAGCTTACCTTAAAACCCTGTGAAGTGCTGAAATAAGACTTCACAGCAAATTGCACTCAGATTTTTTCGGTTAATTCGGACAGGATCCCCATTCACTATAATCACATATGTTTTTAATTGTAATTCTGAATTTATTTATTTATTTTACCCCATACAACTCTATGCATTCTTCTTTTGTAGACAGAACTTCACTGAACTAAACCATCAGTCCCTCTCCTGAACCCTCAAAAATGGACAGACAAATGTAGGAAATGTCCAAGTCTGTCTTTTAAAGTCGACATAAAATAGAAGTCGTGATAGTCTTTACATGCTTATTGTGATGTATATCTGAGTGAAACAACAACAACAAAAAATTTATAGGAAAAAAAATGTAAGGCGGGACTTGATTTTGTCCATTGAGAATTGATTGGACCGTTGGATCGCTATTGGTCGATCTCATGAGTGACAGGTTGTGCCGCCCTCACGACAGTAAACACATCATTAGAGAAGAGATGTCCTGCAAGAGGGAGGGAGAATATATTTTGATTAAAGATTACAAGGGCACACGAATTTAAAAAATGATGAGCATGGATAAATCATTTATAATAGATAGCCTACTACAATATTCCATTAAAATGGTATTATTTCACGATTTCATGGTAACTTTAATTTCTATAAATCTGGTGATTATGGTGATCTGGCAGAGGGAGACAGACATACACACAGCGTTTATGTGAAATTTAGTATTTGCTATGTTTATGTTGGTCAGAACAGAAACAGGGCTGATAATATTTTTCCTCTTACCAGCTAAAAATCCCAAAATAAACACAAACATGAATTATATTACTATCTGACATCCTATATAATTCAATCACCTTACATTGCACAGTGAATATTACAAAATTATTTTGACAACCTTGAGTAGGCTACTAGTGACCAATATGAGATAGGCCTACAGAAATAAAAAGGTTTAATACCACGCGTTTGTCAATCATTATTGCGTTATTCTTTGCATTTTTATTTCTCGCTGATTATCTTGGCACCACTGAACACTGTTATCGCTTTTGTTGCTACACTACAGGAGCTTAAACTGGGCCACATGCTCGGATGTCTCAACTTTCGTGCACGGAAACATATGACCTTGTGCGCGAGGACACTCTGTACATAGACGTCACTAGTCGGCAGACTGGCACAATCCACTTATCTGCTGATTAATCACATCACCGCTAGATGGTGCTGCGCTGCGTCTTCCTGCTTACACTGTGATGCAATTACACCATTCGCTTCTTTTGAGGGTTTCATTCATTATAAAGCACTCTAATCTATACAAAATAAATAAATATGAAGAATGTTTTGTGTTGCATGCATTTAAATCAAAATGGGTAAGCAATCAAAAACAGAATATAGGCTACTAGTAGCCTATACTATACAGTTAGCCTATATTGGGAATGATATCCATACCTTTTATGACATGGACTACTACTAGGCTACCCCTTTTACCATAGACTAAAACTACAAATGGTCGTTTATTAAATATCTCACCAAAAGTTCCTCTCATGTTTAAAATAACCGGTTGTATGAGTATCAGTGGGAGTGAAGAAGACAGTGCATTGTTTTAGCTGATATTAAAAAAAATCCACATGATTTTGTGTGTGTTTAATTGTGAGTTTGTTAAAAAAGAAAAGAAGATGCTGTTTAACATGATTCAGTGTCCCCTTACTGCATAGCCTCAGAGACTATTTGATAGCCTTCACCTCCCAGCTGTTGTCTTTTTGAGGCTCTTATGTGTAGCTGCTCCCACCTGTTTCTGGGGTCATGACCTCTGTCAGCATTCCGGAGCACCGAGGTGTGACCTTTTGTGGCAGAGCCATAAACCAAATTTACACAAAAGCCTCCGTCGGAAAAGATCTCATGACACTCCGTAAAAGTTGTAAACCATCTAAACGGTGACAGGACCGTTCAAACGAGGGCATGTGAGGAATCGTGCGGTAAAGGAGCTCCTCCGTGTGAAGAGCTTCAGTCAGACAGGAACAGAATGCGCCAGCGCGCGCGCAGCTCGGCTGAAATGCAGCGCTGCGTCGGGGAATGACCTTCAATTCAAGGTCGCGTGCACGTTCTCAATGACAACAGGAACACTAGGGCTTCCTGTTTGCTTTTTTAAATCGTTTTTCATGCGGCACGCCGTTGCTTCCATACACATAGTCTACGCCACATCATGCATGTAGGCTATTTTGTTCTTATAGTGTTCTTAATAGACAATTATACCGTCTCATTTCAAATAATTTGACAAAACGGACAGGTTTCGGTCATGCTGTGTGAGGTGCATTTCTAAAATAGCCTAGACCACACTGTAGCCTAATCATTTCCTTAACACGAGACTCTTTTCCGTTACAACAGCATTGCGCGGCTTTGAGGCGCGACGCTCTTTCTCTCGGCGTGCAGTGATCAGGTTACGCGGATTGTAGTCTCTCCTTCTTTCTCTCCTTTCCTCTCTCCGCAGTCACTGTGAACTCTGCGCCGCTGGCTCACAGCCCATAACTCTAGTAGGAACCAGCTGACTATGGGAGGCCTAGAGCAGTGAGCTGGGTCAGTGTCACAAGACCGAGCGGACTGACATTTTCCATGCCATCTAAAGCGTTGTTTGATTTACAGCTCTGCCTTTTGAGCTCAATGGGACAAACGCATTCTGTCGCATTACTACGGACTCGGGTTTTTCTGAACGGAACTTATTTGGTCCACACACAGTCTATATTTTAGCATAGCCTATATCATCAACTGATATAGATATAACCTGAGTAGTAAAACAAAAGGCCACATGATGACATTTAAACGAACACTGACACTTCAACAATCACGAGACTGAAATTATGCCGTAGCCTAAACATGAACTAAACAACATAGAATGTGACATAAAGCAGCATGTGTATACATAACAGATAACAAAATAAGAAACATAAGGTGATAGCATAAATTATAATGTGCCTATTTATTTTTCTGTGGGCCTATTTACAGTAAAAATACATGTATTGTCCCATAAATATCATTTTCATCCACATGGGCTATAACTTCCGCTAACCACATGGTTTGGTGTAGAATTGGTTCAATTTATCATTAACTATGATTTTCTACGGCAAAAATTACACGGCGCGTGCACGTGAAAGACTGGGTTCTGTTTATAAAGGTAGGCTATTATTCGGTTGACATTAAATCGGAATTATCCTTGAAAAATGTGTCACATGTTTTAAAGTCCCTTCATAAATTAAACAGGGAAATGAATAAGCATTAGTACAATTAGATCAGCAGCCGAAATGTATAGTTTGGGACTAGATTAATGCTTTATTCTCAGCTTCGACGAACCCTGTGGGGAGGCCGAATTATTAATAGTCACGAATCATGGCAGTTATTAAATGGACTCTGTTTGCACCGAGCTTTGTTTCATTTACCCTTCAATCAGTTACCAAAATAGCCAGGGATGTAAGAAATCTGAATAATTGCTTCGGATAATAGATCAAAAGTGTGTAAACTCGTGAGTCAGACATACAGTAGGTCAACCTCTCTTTATTGTTTAAAGCGCTGCTGCTGCCGCTCGTGACGGAGGCGCGAGGACGCGTGATTGGAAGCGGGAGTGGACGTAACGGAGAAACAGCAGACGCAAGAGCAGAGAGGGAGGAGAAACAACGAGGATATACGTAACCGGGATCTCAGCTGTATTAGCGGAAGACAGGATTCAGGCTTCCAGTGACAACCGAAACAGCAATATGAGGAACTAGTCCAGGGAAGAGCGAATCAAACATGGATTAAACATACGCGCTTTCTCAACTGACTGCACTCGCGCCGCCATTCATTCAAATTATCGTGTAGTTGCATTGATTTTACGTCACATATAGCCTACCGTATCGTACGTAGTACAGCACCAGAATTGCTAAGTAAGGTAGCCCACCTCAGCAAATAGGCAGAGTATCTGCTCTTTAAATCCGCGTGTGTAGGACAAGACACTGCGTTATAATTTATGTGATAGTCCTTTGTAGGATTGACTGTTTTGCTCACTGGTTTCCTTGGTTGTTTTCGAGGCACCAGCAATGTTCTCTGAATTACTGGTAAGTATTCATCCAACCGGCACCCAGCAACGCAATATCCTTTATTTTGTGCGTTTAATGCTAATGCGCTTGTTGTGAACCTGTCAGATAATCATGATACTGTCGTCATACAGATCATCACTGGCAACTGTCTGCTGTCGCTACCGATATTTCCATGTTACGCTCAGCAGTAAAAACTTTACACTGTAAATAGGTCAGTGTGTTCTGATAGTTTGCTGTTTGTACGACTACTAACAGCACGAGAACATGTCTTGACAGATTTGATTTAGTGCTTAACATTTGAATTCGCAGACTGTTGCTTAATCGTTGCATATAAATGAGCATTATGCGCTTCTTACTGCGATAAAAAGGGGGGGAAAGTCCGCAGTAACACTTTGCAGCACGCTGACCTTGATCGAGTTGTCCCCTGGCTCATGCATTGTGTCAGCGCGTGAGATTTTTACCTCGGACTCTAGGCTACTCGAGACATGTCGCATTACCGGTCCAGCATTTCAGTCTGGAAACAAACTACCTGGAGCGACAGATCTGCTTATATTCTTGTAGGCTACACGTCGTCGCTGACGTAATGCAATTGGTACAAGAACATAGTAATTTTATTTGGCTTTTAAAAGTCTGTGGGCACTCTTTGAAGCAGACTTGGTAGCAGTAGTTATGTTTATCAAATGTAGGCTAATCAAAAGCTGTAACGTTACGTATTTTACGCTTCACAGACTTACTTAATCGTTTCCCACATTAAAAAGTTTTACCCTCAAATAAATCGTTTATTATTTCGAAAGTTTAAACTCAGTTTAAAATGATGTCCTCTGACTAGAGATGAAAGTCACCATGAAATCAATATGGACCATTTCTAATTTTATGGAAATATTGCAGTGTTTATTCAAAATGATTTATCCATGCTCATCATTATTTTATTTTTAAATTCATGTGCCCTCGTTATCTTTACTCAAATAACTTCCCCTCCCTTTTGCACTGACTTCTCTCCTCTGATGACGTGTTTACTGGCACAAGGGAGGGGCAAACCAGCCACTTAAATTAGATCACAGCAATAGCAAACCACAGATCAAACGATCCAATCAATTCCAGATGGACAAAATCAAGTCGCGTCCTCCATTTTTTTTGTTTGTTCGTGAAGCCATTTAATTTAGATATACGTCACGATAGAGAAGAAAAGACTAACGCAACTTCTGTTTAATGTTGATAAAAGCTGATTTGTTTTATATGGAGCCAGTTGGGGGCAGACATGTTGAGATCATGTAATGTGACCAGCCGACCCTGTAACATCCTTGTTATTGAACATTTTTGGAATAAATTAATCTCTGTGATTCTGCATCCTGCTGTAGTTGTCAGTAGAAAGCCCAAACTTTACTTGTTTTTTTGTTTGTTTTTTTCACGGCACTTCGCCACAGTAGAACGCATTGCCTTTAAAAGTATACTATGGAGCGAATTATGTGCCAAAACCTCACACACACAGAAAACGTGTTTTACTCACACCCAATGATTCACAAACAAACTCAATGTGGTTTGTAAATACAAAACATCACTCACAAACTAATGCATTGTTTAGCAAATAAAAAACGTACCTATCAAACAAATACAGTATGTTTTACATATACATAGAAACGTATTTCTTCAATGACAAAAATATCCTCCAAGTACGAAACAAAAACCTTCAAGTACAAAGCAAAATTCTACAAGTACGAAACAAAAACCTTCAAGTACAAAGCAAAATTCTACAAGTACGAAACAAAAACCTTCAAGTACAAAGCAAAATTCTACAAGTACGAAAAACTGTCACGTGACTTTTGGCACTATTTTTCCGCGTCCAGTCCAGGCAGATTTTCTCACAAATATATCCACGCTGATTTTCTCACAAATGCAGTTGAGCAACTTCCTCTTCCAAAACAGTAGATGGCGCACGGGATTAATTTAGCGCTAGTCCTCCCGGGAGAAGCAGTGATTGTTTGAAACGCGTTCGTGCTTCCCTTTGCCACAGCGGTGAAAATGAGCGGTGAACAACAGGTGAGTTTCTGTCTTACAGTATCTATAATTTACCTTTTGAGGTTTTCTTTGCCAAATGTTTATTACATATCTAGACAGAAATCCACATTAGTACTCTCTCTAGGATAGGGGAATCTATAAGCTGAAAGCTCTGTCATCATATGTTGCTTTTACATTTTTTTCTACATTACTCGTGCAAAATTACTAAATTAATATGTCTACACTATCTGCCTGGACTGGACGCGGAAAAATAGTGCCAAAAGTGACGTGACAGTTTTTCGTACTTGTAGAATTTTGCTTTGTACTTGAAGGTTTTTGTTTCGTACTTGTAGAATTTTGCTTTGTACTTGAAGGTTTTTGTTTCGTACTTGTAGAATTTTGCTTTGTACTTGAAGGTTTTTGTTTCGTACTTGTAGAATTTTGCTTTGTACTTGAAGGTTTTTGTTTCGTACTTGTAGAATTTTGCTTTGTACTTGAAGGTTTTTGTTTCGTACTTGGAGGATATTTTTGTCATTGAAGAAATACGTTTCTATGTATATGTAAAACATACTGTATTTGTTTGATAGGTAAGTTTTTTATTTGCAAAACAATATGCATTAGTTTGTGAGTGATGTTTTGTATTTACAAACCACATTGAGTTTGTTTGTGAATCATTGGGTGTGAGTAAAACACGTTTTCTGTGTGTGCGAGGTTTTGGCACATAATTCGCTCCATAGTATACTCCCATTTGATATTGTGTGTGAACACAGGTGGTGGACACATGCGCGCTAGTAAGTTTCATCCAGTGTCTGCGCTATTTCTCTTCGAAAGTTATGAGACATACAATACTAGACAGCTTAAACTAAAGTTGCGGTATCTCTGAACCTCTCTCAAGGTGCATGTGAACTGTGAGCACAGAGTACGCGGTTAGAAAAGTCGGGCTGCATGTGTAAAAGATGCAAGTACTATGCTGATGATGAAATTTGTGTCTCGTGCACTGTATGCATACAATAGCGCACACGTAAAAATCGAACGTTGCAGGGCTTAAGATGACTGTCATATAATCAGCACAACAAAAAAATATTGCTGATTGCACTTTTAAATTGAAGCACAATCAACAATGTTGCTTCATAGTCAATGACTGGAAGTCTGTAAAGTTTTTGCTTGAGGCAATTTTTGAAACCTTTTTTAACATTTACATATGAGTCTACTGTATGGGTTAAATATGTGATTAAAAACTCTTTTTCTAATTGTATAGATACTTTATAGAAACTGTCTTTGAAGTTCCGGTTGACCACTATAGGCCCCTCTTGAATGTGATTGGGAATCTCTGTTCTTAAGAATTTGTAATCCAGTTTAGCAATCAACCCTTCAATGGTCAAGGCTCACTGAACAAGGTCACCTTTTGAGGTCTGCTCTGACAGTCTTTGCTCTACAGTTGCATGTGTGCATACTGTAGTCGAAGTTCAAAGACTAAAACACAGTACTTATCTCTGATTTCTCTGCTGAGAATTAGATTTACGTAGTAAACTTTACCTTGGAAATCAGTTGATCACTGCTATTATGCTTTAATTTTACACACAGCACCACCTGACAACTATACTTACTAGGGCTTCACGATATATCCTTTTAGCATCGATATCGCAATAACTTTATAGCTTTAACAAAGATTAATGATATTTAATTTATACAGGGAAGACTATGCAGTGTTATTTTACACTTGATTATTTAATTTCTGTACCTGGATACTGTTAGGCTTGCCTGAAAAACATAGGCTAAAGCACTGTTTATTTCATTTGTGTCTTTGTACTATTGTATTTATCTATGCTTGTAATTTGTTTGTTATTTTATAAGCAGATTCACTCCCCTACAAAATCACTCCAATCATTCTTTCCAAATAGAGCTATTCATCTGGAGAAACGGCTTCATATCGCTATATATATGGCAGAAAAACAAAATAACGCAATGTCAGTTTTTTTCCAGTATCATGCAGCCTTAATACTGACTACTGTGACTAGTGTAAGAATAGGTTGGTTTAATTCTGAAAAGTAGAGCTGTTCTTAACTAGTGTACCTCAAAAAATAAATCAGTAACCTTAAGTGATAGAAAAAAACACAAGAAATCTTTAACTAATGTTACAGACCATGCCAACAGCAGCATTGACGTCTAAAACAATTTCACTTTTGTACTTTTAAAATGTGACAAAGACATTCAGTTCATTTAAAACATCATTAATTAATGCTGTTAGTTATACCATATCTCTTCATAAGCTACCTGTTATAAAGTATAAGTCACTGAAAGATAAAATGTATTAGTGGAGTATATTCGGAGGCCACAAACTGTGTCGGTTGTCTCTAAATATAATGTAAAAAAATGAAAGTGAAAGTCTATGAATGGACTTTGGGCTCAGTTTTCTGTAAGACAACTTTGCCTGCTCATAGTCAATGCACATTTAATATCTAAAAATATCATATATATATATATATATATATTAATTTTTTTTTTAAAATCAGTTACAATTTATTTTATAACAGGTAATGAAAATGTTTTTTTTTATGGTTTTAGTTAATTATAATAACCCTGCAATTACCCATGTCTCTTTTATAAGAATTGTCTCTCAGCTGTGAAACACATTGTGTTTGCTGTCACACAGAGCCCTTTTGGAGTTACTGTGCCTGTCCTTCAAACCCCTCCAGTGACTTTGACCTTTGGAATGTGTCAGAGAGCGGAGGGGGGAGGGAGAATGTTGTGTGCAGAAATCATATGAGAGTATCCAAGAGTCTGAATGCGTGCCGAGATTGAGTGAATGACAGTGAGCAAGACCAGAGAACGGTTGCTTGGTAGAAAGACAAAGAAATGGTTTCTCCCTCAGTCAGCATTTTGTGCCTAATGATGAAGGTGGTGAGGGGTAAAACATGGATACGGTGTAATAAACACACAGATTAATATGGGGTACAAATCAGGCTCCTATACAGCCCTACTAGAGGTTTGTGTGACATTGACCAGGATTGACTCGAAGACAGAAACAATGCAAGACCTAATGCTGCTGAGACCACATTTACAGCTAATGTTGTCCCTGATTAAATCTGGCATTTTTGTTAGATATCTGCAATACTTTTATGGGAGGTTTAATTTAGCTTTGGTTTCGAGAAGATGTGGTTCAGACTAATGGTGGTTTCGTTTTTATTTATTATTTAGCCACTTGATAGCAATATGTGCCTCTGCTGAAGCAATGCATTTTATGAGGCCTTGTTTTGTAATGCATATTCAGTCTAATATTTATTGTGTTGATGTATCACTAATTTTCTCTATTCTTGCCAGGGTTCCTGACACCCAGTGTGAACTATCCTGCAGTCTTCTGACTCCAAAATAAAGTGAGAAGATTTTCAGCATACACAACAAGACTAAAGACCTTTGGCTTTTGAGCAAAAGGTAAGCTAATTGTTCTCTATAAAGGTTTTTCTCTTATTTTGATTCATACTCGGATTATTTTAATTTTCATATTATATCCTATTTAAAGGATGTATGTAATTTTAAAATATAGGGATTCAGCTGGGGATATAGTAGCAGTAAGATGTATAATCCTAGATGTTTGTTTGAGTTCAGACCTGTATTTTGAGTTGCTGATTTTTTCTTACCCTTTTCTGTCTCTCATTACATCAAGTCAAACTTAACACAACTGGGTTGAGCTGAAGAAAAAAAATAACCTGTCAGCAATGGTATTAATTTTTGTATCAATCATTATTGCGTGATTATCAGAAATTACTATATTTTGTAGGCTACATAATGTGTGTGTGTGTGGCTGCATATGAGCAACTCTCCTCCATCCTCCTGAGGGCAGCCAATGACTCATGACACGTTTGTCAGGGGGAAAGTGAAGTTCAGAGATGCGCATTGCTAGCTAAACTACGCTTATTCAGGCATGTTTAAGGGAACACAGACGGATTTATTTGTGTGAGTCAATACATAGCTATTTTTGGGTACATGCTCTCCGGTAGAGACGTTTGGAGGAGGTGGGACGTATCTTGATCCTGAATGAGTAGGTAAGTTAGCGAAAGCTAAGCTAGAGAACCATTTGGCTGATTCTTATGAGAGGAACACAGATGGACTTTTAAACCGGTAATAAGAATTCAAACAAGCATAAATCCGGATGTAGCCTATTTAGAATTTGTAAGCTTTACAGACCAGACTGAAACGTTTGATTCGGTTGATAAAGTAGCAAAAACAGCACACCGAATATAGCTGTTTTTACATTCAAAATTTGCTTTGAATGAATTGTTATTATTTAGTCATCTTTTTAGTGAACCGGGCTGACTCGGTCCGAGCAGTTCTTAAGTGAACAACTCCAAATCATTGAACTGATAACTGTCATGCCCGATTCGTTATGAGCAAAACCGAGTGATTTGATAAGATTTGACTTGTGGGTCGAAAAGTAAGTTGCTTTAAAACGTACTGAAAATATATTTACGAGTTGTTTGTAAAATAGTTATATCAACAAGCGAGATTTGGTTTTAATAAATAGCATTAAAACGTACATAAACTCAGCCGAGAGGAATAAATGAATAGTAGCCCATCGTTTAATGTAAATGAAAGAAGCTCCAGGTGACTTTGTTTTCATGTGTTGCTGCAAAAAAAACTGATCTGGGGCTTATAAATTATGATAAGCTGTCTTATTAATACAACGTAATAAACAGTAATATGTCCCTACATTCATTTTGCTTTTCTGGAGCATGACAGGGACCACGTGATTAACGTTACGTAATAACGCGATGACGCAAAAGAGCGCTAAATCGTTTTGAAGCGGTTCTTTGAAATGAACTGGTCTAAAGAACCGACTCACTGTTGGACTTCTCATCGCCACATCAAATTTCTCATCTTTTAAAGTTCAACTTTACTATGTAATGAGCCGAATCGGAAATCGCACATCGGTGAGGTTTGCGTGAATTTCTGCGGGAGAAACGCCCGTGCGTGATGATGATGATGATGATGGAGGTTGATTCGTTGACACCTCATGATTCGTTTGCCCATTTTCCTTTGTAGTCTGTCATTTACATGTGTTTGAACCGGAACGTTTCTCCATATCCGGTTCGTTCAGTTTGATGAGGGATTTAGAGAACTCAGCTTGTCCTCACGATTGGATAATTTACCTCCTGTGACGCGGCGCGTGTCTTCACTCTAGCCACGTGATTGGGTTTAGTAGAGTGCTCAAAGAACAGGGTAAAGCTAAAGAATGAGATCAAGTGACATATAAGCGCCATTACTGTTGATTTCCTTCACACATCTTCCATATTCATCATATAAATACCATTCTGTTGGTATAGGTTAAATTCAGAGTTCAGGTTAATGTAAGTGTGGCAGAGGCAGAATGAACATGTTTGGCAGAAAGTACAGTGGACTTGGAGGCAGTGGGGCACAGTTACATTCTGCACACTCGCCAAAGTTGCAACACATCACATCACACACAATCAGGTGAAAGGGGAGTAGTGTCTGTGTGATATCCGCTGAGGACAAATGAAGGTGGAAATGTAGTTTTTGACCATAATCCGAGTGGCAGAGAGTGTAGGATCATGATGTGAGTCCGTATATGTGCATTAACCTATATATATATTTCAGAAAATGTATGACTAGCTGCTCAATCAGAAAGTCCACGACCCCGGTATTGCTCCAGTAATCATGAGGAGCATATATCATTGCTGGTTGTGTTCCCTACTTGGCGGTCGTTACGCATCTTGGGTAATTTTTTATGTGGAATTGTGATAGACCCTTTTTCTTTTTCGCTAAATGCATAAAATGGCAAGATCAGCAAATTTAAGAAATGGCATCATAGGTCAGTTTATCCTCGAGGGGGGTTTATGAACTGTGGGTACCGTGGAGCGGTTAAGAGTCTGTAGGGCATCTTTTGTGGAGGTATAATTAGACGATTGGTTCCCTCTCCTGGATTAATGACCCTAATCTGGTGTGGACTGAGGCCATGGCACTGGGATTATGGATTTGTGCACAATTCTGTCATGTGCATATATGTGTTCTGCTCACAAGGTAATACAAGGCCTTTTAATAAATTTCCGTCTGTTTGAATTGCTATACAAGTGACCTGTAGATCTTGTTTGATAGGCAATACTTTAATTTATTAATACTGAACCTATGTATTCATACTCGTTAAAATGCTCTGATACTACATGCATATGCTATTTTGCAAGCAGAATGAAATCTCAAGAATCAATATTAAGGTTCAATATTAACATTGTCTAAATGTATTGCATCCATAGAGTTGCTGTTGTTTGAGCATAGGTGAGTGAGTGGGAAGCTTGATTAATTGTAGTGAATTGGTTTGTTTGGATGTTTCAATGGAGAAAACAAAGAAAACAGTTCAGAGACTTCCAAACATAACACCGCTTGAGAGTGAGGACATATAGGTGTTTGTTCACCTCTGGGCTCGAATGCTGTTTGCTTGCTCAGCATGCACCTGCGTGTTAACAAAAAGAAAAGAGCAAGGATTACTGAAAAATAAACAATAGTCCCCTCATCTGTTTGCCATTTATTGCTTCTTTAAAAATTCTTCTTTTAAATTAGACTTGCTGCATTTACACTGTAAGGCCTACTGCACATATTCAATATTTAGACACACATAGGATTTTTTTTTTTGTCCCGTCTGTTTACATTCACTTAAGACAGTCTGATTGTGTTTGCATTAATGACCTGACAAGATTCCCAGAGGCTGACAACAGCACAGTCTTGGATTGAGTTAGTTTTTAGCAGTAGTCTTCACAGGTTTAATATGGGGCGTTCTTTCTCCTATTAAGGGGAGGTGGTTGTTCTCAGTAACAGTAATTAACTTTTCCATTTTTTTAATGTTAACCTTATCAAATGACATGTTGTCAAATTCTTGAGTGCAATCAATAAATTAGAATAATACTATAGGGCTGTTACAATTATGTAAATACTGTTATTACATTAATTTCTTTTAGATATCAAATTTCAATTTTGAATATAACAGTTTGAAATTATGGGGGGGGGAAATGAAATGATAGGCTACTATACAACCGCAAAAGCAGATAATATTGTCTAAAATGTTACTCACTCAATATTAACTTGAAAATGCATACAGGGGCATTTTCTCCCTATATCTTGAATCTGGAGACATTTTTTGACTCATGTCAGTGGTGTTTTTGACCCAAGCCCCTGTTACTTTTCGACCCTGGTTGTTCTGTGACATTACATGCATCACTTCATTTTGAGTCTGTTGATTAACCTTCAGGATTCAGACATAGGCCTAGTAATTCCCATGCATTAATTTTTATGTAGGTCAGAGTCAGATGGTTGGATATCAGATATGTATCTGATTTAAAGGCACATTTGAAAGTGTCGCAAATCAAACGTGTAAGCATTCAGTCTTGACCTTATCAAGACGATGATGATGAAGTTAAAACTAAAAAGGTCCCTCATTGTCTCACATATTTCTCCTCAGGTATCATGTCTTCCAGAGAGCGACGCTCCGACCTGTACATAAAGGCTGAACCCAGCAGTCCTGAGGGAGGAGGAGGAGGAGGAGGAGGAGGAGGAGGAGTAGGAGTAGGAGGCGGCGGCGGGAGGACCAGCCCGGGAGGAGCGTCCTCAGACTCCTCTCAGAGTGCAGGAGGGGGTTCCAGAGGAGAAGGCGCTGGCCGCTACTCCCCGCCCCTTTACACCCCCGCTCTACGTTGCCATTTTAAGGAGGAGGGTGCAGATGGAGCCGAGGAGGGCTCTACCGGCAGCGGGGGAGGCCGCTGCAAGTATGCACTAAGCACGCTTCCCAAAAGGCTGTGCCTGGTGTGTGGAGATGTGGCGTCTGGCTACCACTACGGAGTGGCTTCATGTGAAGCCTGTAAGGCTTTCTTCAAAAGAACCATACAGGGTGAGCATGTCATACTGTGTAACAGATTCACTTGTCGTTACAGATAACTTGTAAGTAAGCCAAGCCCGCTAGTGGTCTGAATCAGTGTTTCCTGCCCCCCTGAGAGCCACCGCTCTGTCAGCCTCTCGGCAAAATACGACATGTGTATCCAGAATTGAATGTGATGAGATAAAAAGTTGCATTCCTTGAAATAAAACCAAGAACAGCAAGTCTTTACTTTCAGTCATGTCTGACTCAAATTAAGCAATAGCCGTTTTCCCTATCATCGTTTTTTGAAAGTATCATTACTGACTGGTTGTTCATATGACATTTAGTTAAAAGATATTGAATTCTTTTGGTAATATTTAAAAAAAAAAAACTATATTTTAAATAATAATTTTAAATAGTTGTATTATTGAATAATATTTATTGCTAATAAATATCTATAAATCTAAATATTTGTTATGAAGAGCAAGTGGCTTCTCGCTACAAAAACATAATTCTTTAGGAAACACTGCTGTGAACTCTAGTATAACGTCTTCACCTCCATCCAACAGGCAATATTGAGTACAGTTGTCCCGCCTCTAATGAATGTGAGATCACCAAGCGCCGCAGGAAGGCCTGTCAGGCATGTCGCTTCACCAAGTGCCTCAAAGTAGGCATGCTCAAAGAAGGTGAGGTGGCACCTGGCCAGCACAACCAGTCCTCTCTCTTACGATACCCAAGTATCTCACAGTGTACGATATGACCCACAGGCAGTGCCAATGCCCTAATCCTCTTTCTGTGTTTGGTGTGTGCTTTCGGTGTAGGAGTCCGCCTGGACAGAGTCAGAGGAGGACGGCAGAAGTACAAGAGACGCCCGGAGGTGGAGAATGCCACGTACCAGAGTGCACCGATACCTTTAAGAAAAGAGGGAGAGAAGGGTAATAAAATATTATTTATTGAATTATTTTAAATGTTTTTAATAACTCCTTTGTTTTTATATTTTTATTTGATTTGATTAAAACAGTAATTTTATTTTTGAAAACATTGCTCGCAATTATATAATTTTGTACATTTGATAGATAAACTTTGGCTTGACTTGATTATTTAGCTGAGTAATGTTTAGTTTGTTACTCTCAGGTTCATCCAGCATCATTGTGTCTCATCTGCTGGTGGCGGAGCCAGAAAAGCTGTTTGCTATGCCAGACCCCTTGCAGCCCGACACGGCCCAGCGCACGCTCACCACTCTCTGTGATCTGGCCGACCGGGAACTAGTTGTTATCATCGGCTGGGCCAAGCACATTCCTGGTAAGTGAGAGCAAGAAGAGGAACTGCGAGACGGTTGGCAAGGAGACTGTTCTGGTGTCGAGCTACAATTTTCTCACTCTCCTATTACTTAAATTAAGCTAAAGTAAAACTACCACATAGTTATGCCTTCCTCGACCTTTGACAACATGATTCACTGTCTGATTCATATTGCACATGAAACTGGAATGTACTTTCTGGATCTGGTAAGCTCTTCTTTGATTTATTGACTAAGGCCTTAAAGGGTTTTATATCAGTTTGCCTGGAAACATAGTTTTTTGGGGTTAATAGGGGATGAAAAAAAGTCATTGGATTTCGTCAGGTATCCCCTGCCACAGTTTACCAGTTTAGAATCTTGAATCAAATCTTGATTTGCATCAAATCTTTTTTTTAAACAACTAGTAAGTATTGTAAACCTTTTATATATATACGTATACAGTATATAGCCTATATATATATTTGCATATTCTGCTTTTTTAGTCTGGTGTTGGTTTGTTAATTAGGCCTAGTCTTATTTCCTGCTGTTTTTTCATGGTGGTCTATTATTATGGCTTAATCTATTTCAGATAAATGGCATGCACAGTGAACAGATAATGAAAACATAATGAACAGTGGTTGTACCTTGGTCAGACAGTGGCGATTGTGGCGACTGAATAATTTGCAATATGGACCAGATCTTATGAAGGGCTAATTTTTTCCACTTGAATTAAGTAGTATAATGGTACTAATTTTAGCAGCAAAGGTCCCCTGCAATCTGTGCCAAGAGTAGCAGACATCGTCTTTTGAAATATCCTCTTTTGCTCTATGGTAAAAAAATAAATAAAATACTCATCATGTTTACTCGTGCAAATCCTTGATCTTCTTGATCTTGATCTAGTTATACTGATGCTTTTTACTGGGAAAAGTATTACTTACTAGCCAAATACCACTAAACTTGCCCCTGGTTTCACAGACAAGGCTTAAGCTTTGTTGGAGCTGTTTTAACTGAAAACAACTTAACTGACAAATCTTTGTTTTGTCTCAAGATGCAAACCAGTAATGTTTTTTTTCTAAGGCACATTTATAAAAGGCACTTAAATGTCCAAATTGAACTAAGGCCTTATCCTGGCTTAATCTAAGACCTGTCTGTGACACCGGGCCTTGGCGTTTAGAAGATGAGCAGATCAGTGGCACGTTCAAGCTCAAACCGGTGCGCAACGTTTTACTACAGTTTCCGGGTTGAACGACATGTTTCCTGGAAACGGTGTGCAACAGGGTTTGAGATACGTTTTCTCTTGTTTGGTGTGTCAAAAATGTCAGCCGCAACAGGGCGGTATATACATATAAACCACATGGTATAAAAGAGACAGCTCACACACGCACAATGGGTCAAGTTGTTTCCAAATGTGTCCGCTGCAGCAACAATTGAAGATATTAGAAGACATGTTTGTGATAAGCCTAATACTCACAATAAAAATAATACGGTCATATAGATCAAAACACAGTCTCGGAGGTAAGAAGTGGATTATCCTTCACCTGAAATGTTTGTCTTTTCATCCTGAAATGCGAGGCAAATGTTGGATCACAATAATTAGGAACCACATTTTCCACAAATCCCTTCACTCGATTGGGATGCTCTTTTATACTGGACGGCAAGGGCGGTGACTGTAACATTGAGCGTATTTTGCAGTATTAAACTCATATTTATACCGAGCAGGCTCTGAAAATTCTTCAAAAAGAACACAAAGAATGGCCTTCTCTTGCGTCATCAGAACAGGGTGTTTAACGCACCACTCTTTCCTTTTAAAAAAAAAACGTTTTGCAACTTTTTGTCGGGGCTGAATGCAGCCCAGATGCCAATAGACCTTATTCAGAGCAGCGCCATGACAGGTATGAAAGCAAGGATGTGATTGATAGACTTCTACTGTGTTTTCAATGGCATCTGCTGTAAAAAGCTGTATAAAGCTCCTAGATCACTTATAATTTTCCACAGCTCATGTTGTCTGGAGTTTTTTTGTCCTCTGAAATTTCTTAGAAAGATATTTTTGCAGTGTTTCATCAGCAGAACAATCCAAAAACACATTAAATAACAGTACAACCCACTGAAGAGATGTATGTCTAATCCCTCACAGCCTCGCTAAAAGATGGCGCTGCTGTGAATAAGGTCTATGTGCCAATAACAGGCTAACATTTCAGGAGGCTATGACAATGCCAGCTAGAAAACAGTTAGCAGATTGTTAATCAATGATATTTGATGTTTCTCACATTTCTGCACTGCTGGAAAGTGCTGATCAATCACACCTCTCTGCAGAGAACAGGTGCCTAAAGAAAGATTATAATTGAAGGGAACTGGAGCAGGTGAGTCAGAGCTAGTCAGAATGTGGAAGACTTTTCTCCTAATTGCTGTCCGAGCTCAGTCTTGGAAGGAGCGATTTCAAGTGCTTTAGTCAGTCTCTGGCTATTTTCAAGACCTCCAATTTTAGAGCACTATTGTGAGTGTCCACTGTGTCTCTGTACTCATCATCAACAACTCTCATCCTGCTCTCCACACATCTCTTACTGTGTGTGTCCACTAGATCTGAGATTAGCAAGCCTTTCTTAGTCTCTGTAGGAGGTGAGCAGCTGGCTTGCACAGGGTATTATGGGATTGACAGTGTCAAAAAGCTGAGAAATGTTCCACTTTATGCAAATAAGTGGCGAAAAATGCCAATTTCTGAGGTAAAGGTGTTGACATCTGTCATAAGCTTTTCAGAATTTACCAACAGTGCTGGAATTTCGCATCATGACGTATTACTATATTGAATTCATATTTCAAAAGCAGTTTCTCAGAATCTCAATGCCACTCTCAATACCAAGTCAAAAGAAATAAGTTAAAATACAACAATACGATTAAAAACATTATAACAGTATTAATTAGAACGTCATGTAGCTTTTCTCAATTGCTTCAATTTTTCTAAAATAATTATTCCGTAAAGTTAAAGTGGTTTTCTCTTTTTCGTGTAATTTAAAAAAGTTTTTATTAATATTACTGACATAATAGACTGGCAGATCTTTTTGACCATCCTTTTGCATTGATTTAAGACAAACCGTCTGTGTTTGTGCATTTTGAGCATGTTTTTTTATTTGATTGGACGTGTATTGTCAAGCTCTCTCTTTTTCCTCCCTCATCCAGGCTTCCTCTCTCTGTCACTGGCTGACCAGATGTCCGTACTGCAGTCGGTGTGGCTGGAGGTGTTGGTGTTGGGGGTGGCTTACCGCTCTCTTGGCTGCGAGGATGAGGTGGTGTTTGCAGAGGACTTTGTGCTGGATGAGGAGATGTCTCGTGTGGCCGGTCTGACCGAACTCAATGCTGCCATCAGTCAGCTCGCACGCCGTTTCAGGGCCCTGCAGCTGGACCGCGAGGAGTTTGTCATGCTCAAGGCCATCGCGCTCACCAACTCAGGTGCGCTTCCTGTCCAGATTTTCCTATTAATGACTCATTCATTCCGCTTCTGGTTACCCTCTGATCAAAACCCGCCTGACCTGACTGAGTCACTGAGTAATTAAGACCAGACCATATTCTGTTTTGTGTCGTAAACGTACCTATCTTGTCACTGTCTGCTGGTACGAATTCTTCCCCCACCTGGAAGAACCCATGAAACTTTTGATTACTGTAAATAATAAATTCAACCCCCGTATCTGCTTCACCCACAGAATCTGTATTTGTTATGCAAATACTGGGAGTCGCATGCTTTGAATCTTGAACACACCCAAGACCTCTTCCTTACGCCTCACATATCTGTGTACGTGCTAAACATTAACCCCCACCAACAGACTTATCCATGGGTCAGTGACATTTAGCACACGTGCCAACAGTTAATAATTAGCACAAGATTCATATTATATGTACCAGATTAATTTAATTGTTGTTCCATACCTGCATTTGTAACTGCTTCTCTCAGTAATCCTCATAAAGTAGACTTGGGGCTAGGGTGACCACCATCAAACAAACCAAATGTGGGACGATTACTAAGTTTGTGTGGGACAATATGGGACATGTTACCAACACTAAAACATAACCTGAAACTGTTATATAATGTCTATCTAACTTAATAAAAACATATGTATTCTGCCTTTCAGCTGATAAAAATACTTTGTTCTTTATTCCCTTCCAGATAACACCATTACATCACAATGTAACATAACATGTTTTATTTTATTTTATTTTACGTCATTTAAATTCAACATCACTGAGCCCAAAGGCAGCAGGCATCATGCAGATAACTATTGCTAATTGGTCTTGATTGATAATTGATTGATAATTTTATTTTGATTATTGAATTTTGATTATTTTATTTTTACTATTGAATTAGTTGATAGTTGATAAATTCTGTTTTCCTCCAGCACCAGAGAGCACACTTGGCTGAAACACAGGAAAACAGCACATACCAACCAAATATTAAAATTATACTGGAGGCTCACATTATTCTATTCTGAATAAAATTTTAATTTACCGAATTATCCATTAGTTTTCCGACAGGGAACACATGGAACGAATCACCGCTCCACATTTTGATTGACAGCCGTCACAACCTACTAGTGACCGTGTTTACTCCTTTCTTTTCAACCATTGGATAGGATTTTAAAAACGGCTGTTGTATTTGTACTTCTGACGAAGCGCTGTTAAATATAGGTGAAAAAAACACAGCAAAAAGAGGAAATAAAATGCTTTCTTAAAAAGGTAAAAGTACACATGCACGTTTTCTTAATATGATAATTAAAAACCAACAGACTGATGAAAATGCGGGACATTTTCTCAAATATGCGACGTGCGGGACAAGGGGTGAAAATGCTGTGCGGTACAACGCAAAGCGGGACGGGTGGTCACCCTACTTGGGGCAGTCAGGATTTCTTCGCACATCACAACAAACTGAATATAATGTCAAGCTCTTCGTTATAATGAATCACAAAAAATATACACTAGCGTTCAAAAGAGTTAGTATGTTTTATGTAAGAAATTCATACTTTTATTCAGAAAGGATGCAGTAAATTGATTTGAGTAAACTGTTGGTCAAATGTCTCCACGACTTTCCAATTCACCAAACATGATCTTTCAGGTTTACATCTACATAATTTTATGCAAATGTTGCATAAAATAGCTGGATGGAAAAACCAAGATACAAAAAATGTCCCAAATGCACATAAAAAATGTAAACATTCACTTGAGGTGGAGAAATGTTTTATTTCATTTAGAAGGTCTGTGCATAAACTATGATGGAATCACATTTACTGGATACATTAATTAATTAATTGATTTCCTATGACTGAATAATTTGCTCTGAGAAGAAAAGAAAATGTTGTTCTAATTGATGCGTCACTCCAGATAAAGCATCTGCGACCAAATTTCATCAGAGGGTTTTGTCTGCACGCTCTTAAGTCACAAGTAATTTATTATATTTAATAAACGTGGCTTCAATAGTAGTTACTATTTCTATTTTGCACTAGTGTTTCTGGAAGTGGCTATTTTGTTCTCCTAAACACTTGGGATAAAAATGTTTGTTTTATTCACAAATTTTTGCAGTCTTTCACATAAATTAATTAGCACCCTCACTAGAATGACATAATGGATTTATTTAGATATGATGGTCTAAACACTCGTCCTCTTCTGCTCTCTTCAGATTCGGTGTACATTGAGGACATGGAGGCCGTGCAGAAGTTACGGGACCTGCTGCATCAGGCTCTGCTGGAGATGGAGGTCCAGCGACGCCCTGACGACCCCCAGCGTGCCGGACGCCTCCTCCTCACCCTGCCTCTCCTCAGGCAGACCGCTGGCCGGGCCCTCACCACCTTCTACAGCATCAAGACCCGCGGCGGGGTGCCAATGCACAAACTCTTCCTGGAGATGCTGGAGGCCATGATGGACTCACCCTAGAGAATAAACGACGGATGAATGAAGGATGAAGAAAAAGGACAAAACGTTTGCCCGAAGTCTTTTTGTGTCGCAAGGGCTACAAGAGCCAAAAGAGAACTTTGTTTGGGGGGGTTGAATATGAAGAAGACGCTTTGTGTAGCTGTCCGCCAGTACTGGTCTTTCACATCCAATCCTCCTCCTCCATTAGATAGATTTCAATGGGTACCACATCAACCATAGGCTTGGGTCAGTTCAGACACTTCATATTTATATCAGTCAGTGTTAGGTAAACCACAGACAACGTGTAATTCATTCTGTCACCTCACGGCCATCCTGATAAGTGTTTCTAGGAACTAACCATTACTGTAAACTCAGAGAAATTTACGTGCCAAGGGCGCCTACTGAGACTGCAGCAATATGAACTCTTACCTGAATCATACGATTCAGTGATATCTCCTCATTTACTGATAGTAGGCCACCAATCACTACAGTTATAATCAAGCAATTAAGCTTTCTTTCTCTCCTTAAATTGGTGCATAAAAGGCACTTGTGTAAAATTAATGTCTTTTATAATGCACTCACCATACTACAAGTGCTATCTAACTTTGTCCCGCTAGCTTTTTGTGAAATATGCAAAACATAAGTCAAGACTTACTGGAGAAAAGACCAACTTCAGTTTACTGGTGTACACTGGTACTGCAACATCATATTACGGAAAGCAATATGAAAGACTTCATAACCCATTTGATGTCAGCCTTTTTTCTTTTTTTCTTTTTACGAGAGGCTGCTCTGTCACGTCCTGCTTTGAAACTAAATTTAGTTGTGGAGTAGTCGCATAACAGACACTTTTTTTGATTGTAGAAAATTTCCAAGAAAACCAGGCCGTCTTTTGTATAATAGCCAGTTGTTTTAAAGATTAACATCGTCGTTTTGGGATACAGGTGTGAACAGGAGACTATGGGTACTATAAATGCTGAACTGAACCAACAATGCGTCTAAATCAGGGTAAACAGGGAGTTTGTTCCTCCTGTAGGCCACTACTGTAGTTTTTGTTTCGTTTTTTTGCTGTGATCATTTGTTTGGAGGCCTTAGGACCTTCCGGTGACGTCCTCGAGTCATCAGATGAAACTGGCCTGCTTGTCACCGATTGAGCCAATGGTCAAGCTTTTTCATTCGTTCAGAGAAAAGATCATATTCCGTGTTGTAATCCTCCATTTTTACATGGCCGCAGCCGGACAGTCTGCGTCATTCTGTGATATTCAAAGTCAAACTGAAAGCCTCTGTGGTTTAGAGCAACATTAAATGCAAATTGGAAAGCCTCACGAGATGGGCTCCAACAGAGCCCTCGCTTCGAGACTCTCCGTTGGGTTCTTTTAAGATATGTTTGCGTAGTCTCCTCACAGTTGTTTGTTTGCAGACACTCGTCTGATATTATATGCAATCATACTCCGTTTAGAGTGCTACAACTCCGCTACCTTTTATTTATTCTACACATGTGGAGGAAGAAAAGCCAGTTGCCATTTTGGCCTCTTTACCAATTTAAGTACTAAAAATGAAAACCACTGATGTGCAGAGACAGACCTCGGAGGTGACGCCACATTTTCAGGGTGATTTTCACTGTATGATGTTTGCAGCAATGATTGTATGAGCGCTCTGAAAGTGGTTCACTGCAAATACACGCCATAGACGCAGATGGAAAGAATCTTCCATGGTTGATATTTATGATATTTTCAGCTCAAGACTAGTTTCAATCTGGGTCTGCAGAGTTTTGGCCCAAAATACTTAGGAGACGTATTGTGATGCAGGCCTGTTGGATGATCATACGAGTTGCTGTTGCTCATGGCATGATTTTAGTTTTTGGTTTTCCATATACTACTCTATGAAGCTTGGCCTCAGGTTTGGTATTGAAATAAAGCAATTAATTTGGGAGATTGTTATAAAATGTCTGTTTTGTATTGAATTGGTTTTTTAGATTTCTCTTTTTGTGGTTGAAGTACTAACTTTAAGACATATGAAAGCCAGTGGACATTATATTCCTGTCTTTTTTTGTGTGTGTGTGTTGTTGACATTTCTATTCAATATAGTCTTGCAGTTCCAGGCACTAATATATGTGTTGATCATTGCAAAACTTCCTCTTTCTCTCTATTTTTTCTTTAAAATACTGCCAGTTTGGCTGTTAAGGGAATTTTGCTATATTTCAAGAAACTCGATATAATTTTTGATTCAATCTATATGCGTTTATCAAAGCTAAAAGTTTTTTTCCTAACATTTCAGTATGTTTTTTTTCTTTTTCTTTTATACACAGGAGTTAATGTCTCTCCTAAGTGGTTATTGGGATGTCATGATTTGTGTACATAACCACGAATGAGTGGGTCCATTCAAAGACAGCTGTAAAATATGTCAATGTTTGTGTCAATAATAACTCTAATATAATGATGATATTACAGTAGTGTTTTCATAATGGTAAACATTATATAAAGCCATTTTGTCTGTCAGACTTAGAACATAACAAATGATTGAGAGATAAATTAAATTCATGGCTAGGTGTTTTTGTGTGTCTGTGTATATTTATGTAAATGAGCAATACCAGAATTTACCAAAATGTTTGTTTTCACATTTTACTGTATATTCATATACTGTAAATCAAACCTCAACAGTAACACTAGTGATAACAGTCAATAGTAATAATAAGTACAGTAAAGAGCAAATCAATATTTGTATTCCAAAATATTGTATTTAAAAGATTAAAATCTATTTTTTACTCAATTTGCGGATGTTTATTAATATTATTGTTCTGGTATTTGTTTTTGGTTGAAGTCAAATGATTGTAAATGTCTGTGCTTTGTTTCCTTTTTGTAAAGCTCAGTGGTTCAGCAGTAGTAATACACTTTGTTTATATTGAATCACTGTGAAGAGAAAGCAAACACTAAAACAACGGGAAAAATAGAGGTATTTTAAAATATTGTCAGTGTCAATGTTTTTTGTAATAAATTAACAACCGTCAGTCATCACTTGTCATTGGATTTCTATGTCGTTTTGTCATTATCCTGTCTGTTCTTTCATGTGGTCGAAAACAAATCGTCATTTTTTTTAATTCAAGACTTGTTTAATAGGAAATCAGTGAACATTCATGTAAAGTCTTTGGTCCATTCCATTGTTTTCATGTTATGCAAAACTGCAAATGGTGCTAGTATTTCTTTGATAGATAGCTCCCGTTGTTTGCAGTTACTTTAAAAGTACATTTATATACATTTAGCGATTTTATAATTCGCTTCGTACCATTATACAGATAAATCACTTACCTAAGTGAGTCAGACGGCGAAGTAGTGCAAACTGAAATAGTATTGGAGAAACATCACATCACTCGCACAAGCGTCGCACCACCTGCATACATGTAAACCTTATACTGCCCCCGTGAGGTTAAGTGCTGTATAACCTCATACTCGTGCACGCGAACAGCGCCATCGTGAGGCCATTTCGGATTCAGAGTTAGTGTGGAAAACCAATCGGCCTGTTTTTTATTTCTTGTTGGGCTGCTGGGAGCCGTTTTATTGATGGATCCTGCATAAAATAACCCAGTAGACATACCAGTTACTGAACAATATTTAAGATTCATTTAAAAGATTTAGCAGACTGATTCTGAGTGAGAAAGTAAGTTTGAGTTTAGCACTGATATTTTGTACAATTCAATGACATAACTTGCTAATGAAAAAGAAGCCTTTAAAGTTTAAACACATTTTGATGTTTTCCATTCGTGTTAATCACATACCATCATTCTTTAGTAGCCTAATATAATAGCCTACTGTACAATGATGATATTTTTCCAGTGTTCTTTAGACGTTGAAAATTAAAAACTGATGGTTTCAGCTGAGAAAAGTCATTTTAAAAAGTCTGTTAGGAAGGGAAAATGGCACAGCAGTAACTACTGCTTGTTTTATCCTTTAGGGAGACATTACAGATGACCAGGGTAAAAAATTGGAATAAAAAATATTCCTATGGCATATTCTAAAACTATGCCAAGTCATTATTTGGCTACAATTGTTCTGTATAGATGATGTCAAAATGATCTTATGAATAAACTTAAACTTAAAAATATAATTATTTCCAGCATGATTAATTGCAATGCATATTGGCTTGCATTACAGGTTATGAAGCAGTACACACTGATCTTTGATTTTTCATGATTTAGACAGATATCTCATGTAATGTGCCAATTTTCCCCCACAAACATCCCAGGTGTCCGGTGTCCACTGCTTAATGGGCTCCCTGACTGATGGCACCTTTAAAAAAAAAATACATTTAAAAATTATGATTGGCCTTCTTGACCTGTTTACTCCGTTCGGCCCTGCAGACATATTGCGTAAAAACTTTATTCTGTCAATATTCAGTTTAGGTGAGATAATGCATCATTAAATTTAATGCATCATTGAATTATTTGAATTAACCTTACTGCATCATAATTACCTTATTATTATTGCATAACTCGAAATACAAAGAAAAAATACTACATCATCCTCCCGGAAATTAACTCTTTAAGGACAAATTAAAGTCAGTAAGTCACTTTTGTATTTTTTGTTAAGCTTAATTCTCAGTAGATGATCAACCTATTAGGATGGGAGAGTCTTTTTGTTTGTTTCATCCTGTATAGCAGTTAATTAGTTACTCATATTATCTTTATTAGCGTAATAAAGTTAATAAGAAGGAGTAGTCGCAGGTGAGCAGGTGCTTTGATTAATATCCCTGTAGCGGGGGTGGGAGCTGGGAGGAGGAGGCCGAGGCGTGACTGGACGGGAAGGCTGGATGAGTGTTGTGTTCCTGGAGGCGCTGCTGGGTCGGTCTATGCGGTAGCCTATATAAAGCGATGATTTCCACTACACTACTACAGAAAGGCGTCCGAGCCGCTCACAGTATTAGACTGCTGCACTCCACACGCATCTCCAGCATGCCGATCCAGGTAAGAGCTTTTACCAGGCACACTAGAGACTGAACAGCATGTCGTCGGCTTTTACACATGACCATGGCACTATTTTCGTCGCACGGTGCCTAAAATAAACGCAGATACTTCTGGAATACTGTGGCGGCCATGAGTTTTTTTTTTTTTTAATGCGCGCATTTCATAACATAAGCACGGGTGTGTTCGTGATTCTACGTGAGCAGAATGACATTTTCGCCGCGATTTCCTTTTCCTGCGTCTTATTCAAATATGTTGTGGTCGATCAGTTAAAGTCAGATATTGGTGACGGAAGTAAACTATTTCCTTGTAGGCCTGTGACGCGCAACGGGAGCGTTCGCGTCTGTCGCGCCGTTGCGCGTGGCGCGCTTGCTGTGCAGATCCGATGTTTTACATTATAGATTCTTTAAAGTATCGGTACATAATCTCAGACTATTTTAAACAAACCGTGGAGTTAATCAACCATTCGAGTTATTGATAGTAATTTATGTTCCTCAAGAACTTTAGCAATATTATATTCTGATATAGGCGAATCTGCAGTGTCATGCACGGAAATACATAACACAATCATGTAAAAATAATAATAATATAGATATTAGTTAACCAATTAAGAGGTTAACATCGCATTTTTACACTCTTTATACAATTAAAATTACAATATATTTTATACTGTATGTATTTTTTATGATTATTTAATGTTTAATGCTAGAGAATTGCAAAAATCACAGAAAATGTCTGAATTGTCCCATATTCAGGGTTAACAAAATTCATATTAAATATAATAATACAGATATAATATTTGGTTTGTGACCTACACTTTATAATCCTTATTGGTTTTTAAAAAGAAGTTCCTGGTCCTTGTTAAGAGCGATCCATGAAGGAGTTCCCATGTTTGCTGGACTCATTGGCTGCTTTTGACTATTGAGTTAAATGCATTCAAAATATATTAAAATTTTAGCTTTTGTATGTAAATTCATATCTAGGCACAGCTTATATTTGTAGAAAAAAATAATTTCAAGCATTGAAGGACAAGACTTTAGATCATAAGGTTTTTAACATCACAAGAATCATTCAGTTGTGTTGCTGTGGCAATGAATTGACACTAATAAAATGGATTAAGAAATGAATCGATTTGGATCAGGGTTTTTTTGTGTGTTTTATGCTGTATTATTCATGCTACTGTTCTTAACCTTTTTAAGGTTGGTCAACATCTTCCCGCTGTGGAGGTCCAGGAGGGAGACCCGGGGAATAGCATCTCAATGGCTAAAATCTTTAAAGGCAAAAAAGGAGTGCTTTTTGGCGTGCCAGGAGCGTTCACTCCTGGATGTTCAAAGGTACCAACATAGGATCTGCTGGAATTACTGCTGCCAATTATTATTCAGTTTTGTGATATATTTATATATACAGGGGTTGGACAATGAATATGAAACAACTGGTTTTAGACCACAATAATTTATTAGTATGGTGTAGGGCCTCCTTTTGCGGCCAATTCAGCATCATTTCGTCTTGTGAATGACAGATACAAGTCCTTCACAGTGGCCAGAGGGATTTTGAGCCATTCCTCTTCCAGAACAGCGGCCCGGTCACTGTGATGCTGGTGGAGGAAAACGTTTTCTAAGTTGCTCCTCTAAAACACCCCGAAGTGGCTCAATAATATGTAGATCTGGTACTTTGCAGGCTATGGGAGATGTTCAACTTCACTATCATGTTCATCAAACCATTCTGTCACAAGTCTTGCTGTGTGTATCAGTGCATTATCATGCTGATTCACGGCACCCCCTTCAGGGTACAATGTTTAATTCATTAGGTCCACATAGTCCTCCAGAATGATTCGGTACTTGGCCATCAAGTACAGTAGAGAATGCCATGATATTACAGCTCAAACATCACTGATCCACCGCCGTGCTTCACTCTGGGCAACAACAGTCCGGGTGTTAAGCCTCTTCTGGGCTTCTTCACACCGTAACTCCCACTGATGTGGGAAAGACAGTGAAGCCACCTTCAGAGAACAATACATGTTTCACATTGTCCACAGCCCAAGATTTGCACTCCTGGCACCAATGAAACACATTTGGCATTGGCACAAGTGACCAAAGGTTTGGCTATAGCAGCCTGACCATGAATATTGTCTCTGTGGAGCTCCCGACGAACAGCTTTGGTGGAAACAGGAGTCGAGGTGCGCATTTAATTCTGCAGTGATTTGGGCAGCTGTGTTTTTTTGGATACAATCCGGGTTAGTACCTGAACATCCCTATCAGAGACAGCTTCCTCTTGTCGACAGTTACTCGTGTTGGATGTGGTTCGTCCTACATGGTGGTATGCCGACACTACCCTGGATATCATAGCTTTCCATACAGTTCGCACTCACATATGATAAGATGGAGTAAATAAATATGTATTAAAAATACATTACTGTTAACTTCAGCCAAAGCTAAGAAGCTAAAGTTGCTAAATTATTTTCTTTAAATTATTAAAATATAATGATGATGCTGTAATAGTTTTTTTTCTTCCCTATTGTGACATATATCAGAGTGAAAAGCCTTATTGAACAAGACTAAATGCAAGGCAGGCAGGACAAAATTTGTAATTTTGTCCATTGGGAATTGATTGGATCGTTGTGGTTTGCTATTGGTCGATCTCATGCGAGTGACAGGTTGTCCCGCCCTCACGCCAGTAAACGCATCATCAGAGAAGAGAAGAGATGTCGCTGCAAGAGGGAGGGGAAGTTATTTCGATTAAATATTACAAGAACATGTTAAAAAAATGTATTTTGTGCACAGATAAATTATTCATAATAAATACTGCAATCTTTCATAAAAATAAAACAAGAATTTTGATTTCATGAAAATGAAATATGATACTCAAGTGGTCCCTGAAAAGGTTGACGACCCCTGTATAATAACCTAAGTTTGGGAAGGAAGTATAATAAACCTAATTCGAATTAGGTTAGTTTTGAATAACTGTGTGCACATCTCTTTTCATCCTATTACTGCAGCACCCGTATCACAGTCTCGTTTGTCTTAACTCTGTTCACGGGTGTTTTCTCAGACTCATCTCCCAGGGTTCATACAGATGGCTGGGGATTTGAGGGCCAGAGGCGTGGGTGAGATCGCATGCGTGTCTGTTAATGATGTGTTTGTTATGACCGCCTGGGGAAAGGAGAACGGAGCAGACGGCAAGGTGGGGAAACTCTCCGCCCTTTAATTAACCTGCTTTTTACTAAAACAGTCTAATTAGTCTCTTTAAGGATTTATCTATTGAGTCATTATATGGTTGATCTATTATAGGTGCGGATGCTGGCTGATCCCACAGGAGCGTTCACAAAGGTGACTCTTGCTTTTGAAGCACCCTCATCCATGGGCCATTTCCATAATTTTTATGCTGATCAATGCATAACACATATTATACATCTGGATGCATTAAAATCAGGAAATATTACAAGATTGTGTTATTTTACTTAAAAATGCTGTTCAGTGCTGTTTTAGATATTGACAGATATTATAAATCTATTTTTCTCTATAAAGGCTGTGGATCTCTTCCTGAACAATGATCACTTGTTCCAGGTGCTTGGAAATTTGAGGTCTCAAAGGTGAGATGATGGTCTTCCTGAAAAAAACATTTCCCACAATCATGATTATGGTATCCACCTTATTCTGCAATATGGAAGTAAGCTATTTTCTGTGAATGTGCGAGACTTCCGATTCATTAGCCAATAGCCACTATAGGTAAATAACTAGAAGAATGACAAAGTGCAGTAAATGGTAAAACTCTTTGTGCTACAAATTAGTGCATTTATAATTAATAATTATTGATAAACAACAGTTTGGAACATCAAGCAGCATAACATACTGTTTTTGTACAGCTAAAATAACTGGAATCGAGTTCAAGTTACAAATAGCCACATCCACCATTTGTAACTTGATTACATTACAAATAAGGGGATTAGTCTGATGAAATGTGAAGTTGGAATCTACTCAATTTCATCAGTCTACTTCTCATTTTCATGTGAAAGTGACTTTCACTTCTCAGTTGCCTCTGCTGATCCTGGTTGTGTGTGTGTTTAGGTATGTCATGCTGATTGAAGATGGAGTGGTCAAGAAGCTAAATGTGGAGCCTGATGGGACGGGCCTGACCTGCAGCTTGGCCTCAAATTTCCTCACTGAGATTTAAGTTAACAGCTTACACTGTATAATCGGTCACCCTCCTGTTATCGACCCGATTGCCCATTTATCATTCCAAAAACAGTGTAATGGAAATTTCCAACAATCAACACTATTGTATATGCTGTAGGGAAACCTATGCAAGGAACTAACTTGTTTACTTGGAGCACACAAGTTTGGCTGTATCACGCACAAATGCCTGGTTCTGATGGTTATGTGGTATAACATGTAAAGGTTTACCCAGGCTGCAATAAATGTTTTCCTCATGATACACGCATGATGTAACTGATTTTATGATGGTACATTCACCTTTTTGGTAGACAGAGAAACATTATACTAAACGGTTTAATATTTTCCTTAGCTGTAGTCACAGTAAAACACAATTTTCAGTCTAGTACATAAGATCATAGTTAATATTTATTTTACAAAACACAACAAACAATGAACACATACTTTATTTGCCATATCTGTCCTATATTGAACATGACAATAGTTAAAACTTGCAGAAAACTTGAACCACAAAGTTGGTTTGGGGGAGGGTAGGTATTCACAAAGAAAAAGTGGAAAGAAATTGGTCTTGGTGCCTTCCTGAGTTTCCCCCCTCTTTCTCTTTATTTTTTTTCTTCTTTTTGTCTTAAATGTTTGCTCTGTAAACCTTTTATTTCCATTATATTTTTTAATTCTTGTGGATAACTTTTAGACAAAAAAAATTACAGGGAAAATAAAATAAGACCAAAAAAATAATAATGACAGATTTTATTTTAGATGGGAGGACAGAATTAGGAAGGCACCTTGTGGTTCAGAGTTTCCATAAAATCCCCAGCAATAACTCCTCATTTGACAAATGCAACATCTGGGATCTTTCCTTGTGCCTGTAAGAGAAGAGACCCTTGTAAGATGAATGCAGGACACATGATCCTTTGTTCTAGAAGATTTACTGTGACCCATGAGAAAGGGACGGACACTGGCTTACCTTAAGGCCGGTGAAGATCTGAGCAGCTCTGTCAAAATCCCAATCATTGTCTTGTAGGCACCTGAAATAACAAGCAAGTCTGACCTTAACAAGCTGTCCATCTTTGTATGAATCTAGAAACAGAACGATATCTAGAAGAAGTAACGAACATGTATTTTAGTCCTTACTTTTGAGACCATTCTAGGTTCATGCCAGACTTTTGGGAGAAGGCAGCAAGCATTTCTTGTTGGGGGGCGGACAGAGTGGGCACGGGGCTGCTGGACGGTGTGGGGGCGGGAGCAACGAATGCACGGCGAATTTCCTCTGTAGTGGCGTTTCGAACGAACAGCTCGTCATTCACAATGCACAGACTGAAAAGTTGACAATAGGTTACAATGATGATATGACCAATGGCACATTTTTTAAGCCAAAAATATTCGATTTTTGTAACCGAGATCTTACCCAATTCCAGCAGGAACAGCAATGAATACTCGAGAGAAGGCTCTATATGATTCTCGGGATTTACCGTCCACTTAAAAAGGAGAAGCGGGGAAAAAGAAAATGAGGTTGTGTACTCTGATTCAGAGTTGGTAGCTTTACTCTGAGCTGATCATTTTAGATAGAGGAACTTACTTTCTTTGAAAACTCCACTGACTGTAAATGCCAACAGTGTAGCCTGGAAATGACAAGCAATTAGAACCGCAAATCTGAATATGAAACCAGCTAACTGAACCGCAAGTTTAACTCACTGTGTAGGTGTTGACATCTACAATAAAGGAGGCGATGTCGTGCTGGGTTTTGGGGAGTTCGTTCAGGAAAGCCACCACATTTAATCGTGTGTGTTTAATCAAACGAAACCGTGTAGCTGAAAGAAAATGGCAAAACTCATCACAGAATTCAGGACACAAGCAAAAGGTGTGGTCACATTTAAAGCTGCTCAGCCTAGTCCTGTTGAAATAACTGGATTTTGCAATGTGCAATCGGGAGTTTTGCGTAATGTCGAAAAAGTTGCCCAAACAAGTTTCACTAGTATATCAATATCATTTTTTTTTCTCCTACACCATTATTATATTGTGTTTGATTTAACTTTATATTGTGTGAGATGTTCTCTACATATTCTTTGAACTTTCTCTCTTCAGGTTGCCTTGCACAGCGCAACCAGGTGATTGTTATAAGACTAATTAACTGCTGCTCAAAAGGGACTTGAGATTGTGTTTGTTACTCACACCCTAGTCTCAGCCTCAGGCCCTGTCCACACGGACACGGGTATTTTTATAACCGTGACTTTTTTTACGCGGTTCGGCCGTTCGTCCACACGAAAACGCACTTAAACCGAACATTTTTGAAAACCCCTGCCAGGGTGAGGATTTTCAGAAACGCCGGTTACAGTGTTGTCGTGTAGTCAGAGTGTGCGCCGTTATCAGCTGTGTTTGACATCAGATTTGCGCTTCTGATTGGCCAACGTGGCTTTAGGGTTAAGGTTTATATCGCCGCCTGCTGGCATGGCATGCTCTTGACTGCGCTTTATTGCGTGTTTTTACGTTTTCATGTAGACGGAGACCGAGCATGTGTGGACGGGATTTTTTTTTAAAACGCTGTAGGAAAAACTCCGGTTATAAAAATACCCGTGTCCGTGTGGACATGGCCTCAGACTTCACGCCCACGGAACGTTGGCTAAACGTCTGATGCATATGGTACACTTAACTGGAAACACTTCAGGAATGTCAAAGTCGTCATCTGATTGGTTGAATTTTATCGGATTTCCGGGGGGCGCGAGTGTCGCGTTTATTTTCGGTCCGCCGGGAAACAAAGCGCAGACGTGTGATTGCGGAAGAAAAACTGTTGTGTTTACATGAGTGACAATGAGCATTTATCAAGATCAGCTAAACGTAGGATTCTCAAAAGTATGCGAGGTTCACGGCATAGACTCTTGAAGTTTTCTTCTCCTTTGATTTTCTATGCTGACTGACTTGTTGCACACTGTTGTTGTGGGGACATTTCCACGCACCTAAACGTGACGCTGAACGAAACGAACTGTAATTGGTTGTTTTACATGTCGGTCAAACAGCCTTATGGGCGGGCCTTGGCCAAAGAAAGCTGCTATGAATTCCAGACCTTCAGCCGTCAGTCTGAAGGTCTGGCTACACGAGACTACTCACACCCTGACGAAGGCTTGTAAGCCGCAACGTGTAGGTGTGTACTTGTCACCCGTTTTTAAATGATAAAGCCATGATGAAATAAAGGCTTTTTAACTTTTTCAACATTATTAGAGTGCCTTGGAATATTTTTATTTTTTGAGCTGAACCATCCCTTATATCCAAAGAGCACCGAGATAAGGAATTCACACCCCGTGCAGCACTTTTTTTGCATTCTTTGCTTTGATGAAGTTTCACTAGTATTCAAATTGGTACAACACATTTTACTAACAGAAAGCTGCCCGAAATGTGATCACACCTTGATGTTGCAAAAACTAACCCACAGAAATTAGATGATAGAAACTCTAAAGATTTTTAGATTATTCAACAATTACTTACTGGGGTCTTTCATGCGCTTGATATTGCGACTGTCTTTCTGGTATTCCCCTAAACTACTTCTGCGGACAAAAAGATTAACACTCGCTGTTTAGTAGAAGTCAATAGTGGTGATGATGACGATGATTATAGCATAGAGAAAGTCTGCTGTACTTTGAAGGGTTCTGTATGATGAAGGGAATGCTGAGGGAGAAAGTTGCTCCGTCATGGTAGCCGTCCAGCAGGGGCTGTCTGTTTCCCGAGTCATATATGCTGTAATACCTGGAGGGTGATAGAGGGAGAACATTTTGATCTGAATGTATTAGTTCTTAGATACATGTATCTATTAAGTCCAAAAAAATACATACTGTTGCAGGAAGCAGTGGATGATGTTCTTGATGTCTTCAGAGAAGAAGTAGCTAGGCTGTGTACAAAGTAAAAGTGAGAGGTTAAGTATGAAAGTCAAATATGGGCGTCTCAAAGTGAAGAACAGATCGAGACCAAACCTTGCATGGAGGAAGAGTCGCAGGAGCGACCTCTAAATCAAAACCAATGGGAGGCGGAAGGTCGTGTCCATCCTGTTGTTTAAACAATGAACAGACAAACAATGTGTCTAATATACAATTAAGCCAATGAGCGAATGTGATAACATTTCAATTATTGTGATTACCACACTTGTTCTCAAACAAATAGCGTTGGGTTACACCAACAGATAAACACTGTGGATTTCCTACCAGTTTGAGCAGCTTGGGGAATCGTTCCCGTATGGCACTGTCCAACAATCACAAAGACAGAACAAAAGAAACAAGGTTAGTACGAACTGCACATGTGCCAATAAAACCGTCACATAGAAACACTCAAAAACTTTAGCCAGGCCATCTTAAGTGCAGGACAAATAGGTAAAGAGTGTATTCAATCAGAGAAATATTTACTTACAGATAATTATCCATCAGGCTTGAGATATTGCAATACTGTGAATTTATTTTCATACAAAACGTTATGTACACTACTGCTCAAGTTTGTGGTCGGTACAATTTTTAAATGTATGCACACCAATTTTTGATAAAATACAGTAAGACCAGTAATATTTTGAAACATTACAACTTAAAACAACTTTTCTGAATATATTTTAAAATGTAATTTATTTCTGTAATGCAAACCTGAATTTTCAGCATCATTACTGTTGAAAACAGATGTACTGTCTGCTTTATATTTCTGGCAAAACGCAATACAATATCATTTTCAGGATTTTTTGATTAATAGAAAGATCAAAAGAACAGCATTTATTTGAAATAGAAATCTTTTGTAACATTATAAAAATGTCTTTACTGTTAATGTTGATCAATTTAATGTGTACTTGATGAATAAAAGTATAATAATAAAGCTTTTAAGAATACAACTTTTGAACAGTAGTGCATGTAACCAAGTTTACACCAACACCAAAAAACAATAACCATTCGTTTCATTTGAATAAGTTGTGAAGGGTTACTGAATACTTGAGCAAGTTTGTCTGTACTTGTGAGAATAAAAAACATGGGCATCTGAGCCATGCCACCAATGAGCCAATCACAGCCCTGCCCCAACTCCCTCCCACCCCGGCATATGGTACTTACCCATCCACAATACTCACCACTGGTGCCCCCTACAGGCCGAAACAGACACAAGCAGGCTGGCAAACGATGGGGGCAGTGGGGTGTTGTGAGGGGTAGAGTTTGGTGAACATTCACACCATTCAATCAATCAATCAGTCATGCAGGCAGTAAGTAATTTTTTTTGTACAATTAGGAAGTGTACCCAGTGGAAAGGTTATAGTTTAATGAGCTTGGACCAGATAAGACTCCCTGTAATCTGGTAATACTAGTGGTTCTTACTGGCAAAACTCTATGGGGTCCTGTATTATTATTATTTTTACATTTTTAAATCAAATATCATCAGGCACTGACATATAGATCGACAAATACTGGCACGCCGAGTTAACTAAAATGCTTGTTCATAGCGTGCTTCAATATCAACGAAAGAATGATGCAGAACCAGGCTGCTCAAGATGACAATAAGAGAAATATGATATGAGTAGCTATTAAGAATTTAGGGGGGGGGGGGAATAAACAAACAAAAAAAAATATATAAATACATTTATAATAGACCTAATTGTGAGTGAATGCGGCCATACATATGGCAGGGGAAAATAAGTGTTTGGACACTGGAGAGGTTTAAATATGGATTAGCCACAGAGAAGACAGCTATACAGTGAGAAACCATCCCAAAAGAGTGGGAGTTAATAAAAGGGGTCAGATGTAAATAAAGAGTTGAACCCTGAGCCTCTGAACAGATCATTAAATGATAAAATAAATGAACGGTATAAAGGTGTATGGGTTTTATGGCCTACTTAATTTGGACCCTACTATTAAATTTAAAAACAGCAGGGTATTTATTCAAACAATTAATTAAAGCTATATTCGAGCCCAGACACCTTACGTTTCTATTTGCTATTTAGTCTAATTTGTACTTTAGTCTATTTGATATAAATATTTGAAACTTGTTTCCTGTGATCCTCCTCCAGTATTTTCCTCTCAATGTTTTGTCTTTGACGTTTTTTCCTCCAACGTGCTCTAGGACGAGGATCATGAAAGTGGTCAGTCTGACCAACTATACTCCACCTTTGAATACAGAAACAGAGAGAGACAAAGAGAATTGCCTCTACTCTCATTATTCATTTTGCAACATGCAGCAGAGCTCAGCTCATGTTTCTGAGCAGTGCTTGGCTCAAGGTTTCTCTTAAAAACCTTCCCTCTCCTTCTCCACCCATGGCATCTCCTCACAAACAACTCTTCATCTTCGGTGATCATTCTTCATCTTCAAGACGTTGGCTGTGGCCAGTTTTGCGGCTGTGCCTGCCTTAGGTTGTCCCTTAATCATGGGGTGGGATCTTACCCGTCTCTGGCTAACCAGCCTCTCACTGGCCAGCAGCATCAGCAGTACTTCAGGTGTAAGACATGTGCAGGGCGGGTGGAGGGAAGAGGGTGCCAGCATTTTAGAAAGGTGGAGCACAAATGTACTTAATCGAGCATCATCTCCAAGATTATTTTCCATCTTTCTATGCCAACTTATCCATGGGCATTCTGGGAGGTCACATGATGAAGCTGCTGCTTAAATTGAATTAACTACTGAAGTTTAAACTAATGAAATTTGCAATGTGCTAAAATGCTAGCATATTTACAATATGCTAAAAAGACAATCGCCGTGTTCTGTGCTAAAAGCTACAGGGACAACCAGGTGGGAACAGAGAAAAGAGTGGGGTGGGGTGGGGGGGGGGGGGGGGGGAATAGGAGCTTTAAGAATGAAAAAGCAGGTGTGAGAAGAACCATAAAAAAGTACCAGAGGTGTTGACAAACTTGGTTTGTAAAGTTTTTAAGCTGCTTAGTGGATTGCCACTGGAACACGAACAAGTAAATATCACATGCCTGATGATAGTCGAACTAGTGGAAAATAACCAAGTGCTCACTGGTTAAGAGTTAATACACCTGCATATTACAGACAGGACTGAATGACTCTGGCAGATGGGATTGTTTTTTTCTTTAGAATAACATACAATTATTAAGAAATAGCTCATTGTTTTCAAGTGTGATATTTAAAAAAGAAACAAAAAAAGGACACTTTCTACAAAGAATGTCCTTAAAAATGTCACATCAGCCTCCTGTCAAGCAATTGTTATTCCTACAGAATAAAGAAAATGCAATGTGTATTTTTAATGTTCAACACACATTATATGTCTGTCTCAAATTAAGCTATTAATAATCGCTATGTTTTCTAGGTGTATTTTTATGCACATCGGTTTTTTCTGTTATTGTTAACTGTTTTGCGTATTGATACAAATGTCCATGCATATGCATGCTTTCATGTGCATGAGCACACAACCACACAAACCCTCAAAGATTTTATTTCAGGCCTGAAACATACTCTACGCAAGTACGTAACAGCAGACACTGGGCAAGCTAGATTTTGTGTTGTTGTGTTCCTAAATTGGTCACATTGCAAAATGTGATGCAACATGTATGCGTTGCATTTTCAGTGCTGCCAGAGTGCTTTAGTGGACATTAGCACAAACTATTTTTCTCTTTAATATCAACCTCTATAGTTTGAGGCACACAGAGGCTTGTTACTGCCGAGTAATGTAAAAGCACGTTTGCCTTTTTTTAAAGTCTTGTGCTTGGCATTTGTGTACTTGCGTATAGTATTTTTCTTGCTTTATGTTCAACAGACAACCAACAATTGAGAAGACTAACCTGACATAGTCGGCCTGGATCTTGAAGTGGCCACACAGAGGATTTCCCTCCAATGAGAGATCCACCAGCTTCAGATCTCTCAGTTTATCAAGTTCTCTCTCTGTCTTCAGCTAAAAGATGACACAATGATGCATGACTAAGAAGACTACAGGAAAAGGTAAATCTATAGGTAACAGACAGCATACCTCATTGTGTGACAGATTGAGAATCTTCAGGTTGGGAACCTTGTTGACAATTTCTGCCAAGTCATCCAGCCTGTATAACCGGTTGTTACTCAGGTTGAGACAAACCAGCTGTGAATGAAAAAAATCAGATTTAATTGCATCTGTAGAGTTCATGTACACTACTGTTCAAACATTTGGGGTCTGTCAATTTTAAAACTGTAATATCAAATATAATTGCCATATCATCCCCCCCCTTAAAATGGGTAGAGAACATGCCTGCTGAGCTTTTTAGAAGAAATTTATATTTTCAGGCAATCATACATGTAAAATTTAATTTCTTACCTCAGGAATGTTCTCCTCAATTATTTTGATAACTCCCAGCATGGAGTTCCTCCTATTTAAAGTGACCTCAATATTTTGAGAAACCAAATCTGCCAGAAAAGGACGAACATTTAAGCAACATCCCACAACAAGCCAAGCTGAATAAAGGTTTAAGTTTGGAGAAAGAATGACTGTATGCAAGTCAAACCTGGATCGACTCTGATGTTGTTCAGATCTAGAGCCTGCTGTGATCCATCAAAGCGTTTGGCCATGCATTGCTGCAAAAGACAGTCAGGTATATTATCCATAAATAAATTTAATGACAACATCCTCTTGAAGGCTGCTGAAGGTAACCATAACTCACCTTCAAATGCTCCAGATCCGTGGTCTTCAGATCAGTGTAAATCAAAGTGGGTGGTGGGCAGGGGTTCATAACAACAGTCACCTATCCATCCAACAGATTAACACTGAATTAGATTGTCAAACCAATGATTACATCTTTTTTTACACAGATCTGCACATGAAACGTATAATATAATTTATGGTTACTATTGTAGAAAAATATAATTAGAATGCTGACTAAATGCATCAAACAGTGAAAGATTACGGAAATGGCATCAGTTTTAGTGAAAGCATTTTTTTTTTTTTTACCTTATATCCTTCTTTGTCTGATATTTTCCGTGACACTTTAAACAAGGCATTAGCAGTAGTGGAGTCTTCAATATAAAACTGGGCCTTGTTGCCCTCAGTGTGATACTATGACCAAAAAAGACAAGACAGAACAGATTTTAGCAATTTTACATATCGGTACATTTTCTATGGCATGTTGAGGAAATATATTTTATCGTAGACTTACCTGAACTGCATGGAATGGCATAGAACATACGTTCTGAAGTGAAGTCAGAAGCCAATCTTTGTCGTATTTCTTCCCGAAAGGAATCTGTGGTCAGATACAAATACAACCACAATGACATTAGGTCATAAACATGCTTTAAAGTAAATCCTAAGGTGTCAATAACTGCTTAATTCATGTGCTATTAATGTCTAATGTACTTACAGTCATTTTAAACCAGTTCTTGCGACTTCCATCAGTACCACCACCACCTCCTCTGCCTCCATATCGATTGCCACCTCTATCTTCATTTCCACCTCCGCCGCCACCTCGTCCACCTTTGCGATTGCGTTCCTCACGGCGATTCTGTGGCCGGCCATAAGGATTGCTGAAAGTATAAAACCTTGTCTGTTGTACCGTGATGGTTACATAAGAAAATATGTATAAGTATGCTGCATGCACCACAAGAGCTTACTATCTGCCCCGGGAACCGCTGTCATGAGGACCTTCTATCATGTCCACATCTCCATCATCATCATGCAGTCTCGACCGGGGACCAGGGCCGCCACCTCCTCCACCTCCACCACCACCACCACCCCCACTGTAACCGCCTCGCTGCCTTGGCCGAGAAATCTGATCGCTGTACAAGGGGGCTCTGAAAGGGCCTCTGCCTTTACGATTGCGATGCTTTGGTCCACCGACACGGTCATCGTGCTCTGAAAGATGCAAGATGAAAGAGTCAGAGGTGTGAAAGCCTTTCTTTAACAATGCGGACAACGTGTCGTAACTCCTGATCAAACAAGTGCAAATGTGCCACTGCTTGGATAATGCCTAAAATATAATTTTTGTTGCTGGAATAGAAAAAAAATAATAATTTCACACTAAATTTCACAGCTATACCCCCAAAGGCTAATAAATCCTGGAATTAATGTTGAAAATGTCCAGAGGTGGACAGTAACAAAGTACATTTACTTGAGTAATTAAGTAAAGTACAGATACTCAAAAAGTGTTCTTAAGTAGAGTATTATTTTTTCTCGAAACCTTTTACTTTAACTTCACTACATTTGAAAGACAAAAATCATACTTTTTACTCCACTACATTTCTGTCAAGGTCCTTGAGTAGAAAGTAGTAACGTCAGTCAGGGGATCATTTTAGTTGCAGGGGTTGCATTTTGGTTGGAAATTAAAGTCGGTTTGACGTCAGAAACCCGACGTCGGTTTGATGTCAACATCCTACGTCGAACAGACATTGGATTTTGGTTGGAAATTAAAGTCGGGTTGACGTCAATCTGACGTCAGGTTCAGACATCAAACCGATTTTCATTTTCAACGTTGAGTTTGGTCTTCTAAACGACAATTTTATCATTGTTTTAGAGCACACTAGCTTATAGATAACAGTAAGGCTAACATATTCATACTATAAGCCAAAAAACTTTAAATAGGGAACTATTTGAGGAAACCATTGTGGACATTATTGAGTCCACTTATTCAATCCCACTACTGGAACTGTGTTCTAGAAATAAATTTGATATTGATATGAGGGTAGGCATAAGGTACTGTAAGTATTACATACAACAATGCAACAATAATAAAATGCATTGACATTTACTTTTGATGCTTAGGCCTAAGTACTTTTAAAAACAAGTATTTCTGTACTTTTACTTAAGTAAAAATCGGTCCTTACAACTTCTACTTGTAACGGAGTAATATTTGACCAGTAGTATCTGTACTTTCACTCAAGTAAGGAAGTTGTGTACTTTGTCCACCTCTGAAAATGTCATATTTTAGAAAGAAATGGTGTGTTGGTACACTGGACAGAATACACACAAGTACTACAATGTGCTCGTCTTGACATTTTATAAAATTGAGGACAGAAGCGATATTGTTGTTATGAAATAATATATTTAAATATAAATATTTGCTTGGTTATATCTTCATTACATATGTTTTGGCTACTTGGAAGCTTTCTATAGAAGTTGACTGAGCACTTACACAAATGTTTTTTTTTAGTCAACCAACTAGTCACTACAGAGGAAAGTATCCGTTTTACAAGACTTTAACCATACAAAGCTGTAACGTTATCAAATTTGATATGTGAATTTCTAAAGATTCTCCCAAGACGACATATTGGGAGAAATGGAGTGACAGCTGTTCATGAAATTACATTTAAATTATTTTATCACCTCCTCCTCGAATATGAGCTCCATATTATCACTATATCACACTATATGCGCCAAAAAGCCTGATGTATCAAATTTGATAATAAACAAAAACACGTATGGAAACGTAGCTAATATCACAGCAGTTCAACATGACCTCAACACCACGCGGTCAGATTCAGTTCACCTCGCTCAATTTTCCTTTAACAAAATCCCAAAATAAAACACAAAATGCGGCTAAATCAACCGATATAATGCGGTTGATTAAACTAACTGCTAACAACAAAAACACATTACGCCCCAACAAAAACAAAAGCTAGCTGGCTAGTGGTAACTTATGTAAATGGTAGAGTAACGTTACACGGCAACAGACCCCAGAGAGCTACAAAATTGTTTTTGGGGTGCAACAAGATCGTGAATAATCTTACCTAAACATCATTATTGGTAGAGAATTTAAATGGATGTAAGCGCTTTTGCTAACGGCTCAAACTTACCATTATAGTAGCGAGAGCCGTCCGCTGTCGCCATCTTTAAAGGCTTTTACGCTGCTATTTAAAATATAGGATTTCCACGTGTTATTTTTGTATATAAAACGAAATCAAAAGAAATTAAGATAAACGCTTTGAAAGCCTGTCAGATCAGAGGAGATCCTTTCTTGACAGTGTTTTGTGAGAAGAATCCGTCTCAAATTGCAGCTGCGCCAGATTCTTCTTCGAATGCTCAGTGGAATATTTACACACCACATCATCGTTGCCACCTAGTGACAGCAAATGAGTGACTGCCTATTCAAGACAATGGGAAACAATTGCTTTAAATCTCAGATTTATTAAATAAACACAACAAAATATAGAGCAAAATATGAACATTCTTCCGTTCCATAATACGCTACTGATATGCATAAAAAATCCTATGCAAATGAATAAAGCAGATATAATAGTGAATATTTGGTTAGAGTGGACAAATAGTGCTGAATATTAATGAAATAAATATAAAAAAAACCTATTTCCTCACATAGTAGTATTAGTATTCCAAGTAGAGTTGGAATATTGTTGTATATAGTAACAGTAATAGTAATAATTATATATATATATATATATATATATATATATATATATATATATATATATATATATATATATATTATAAATAATAAATATTGTTTTAATTATTATTATCCCCAAATCAATTAAACTTCTGTGTCCTCTACTTATTTTCCATAATATGTAACATGGTTCTCTTAAAATATGTTTTGCATTTTCGACTTTAGCATTAAAATAATTGAAAGTGGGGAAACAAAATAATTTTTAATATCCCCAGAGGTTAAACAGACCTGCTAAAGCCTTGTTAAATATTTTGTATGACGATCGATCACAGTGCAGAGGAATGTAAAGAAATATTAATAAAATGGAAATGCTGACATATTTTACCCACTCAGTTACCCTCTACATGCAACACTGATGTTGTAACAGAACCACAGGCCTCAGTAAAGACACATTTAAGCATGGCAGGACTCTATAGGTGACTTAAGTCATATAGGAAGTATTCAGGTAAGGGAAAACAATAGCAGCAGAGCATGAAATTCTGGTGAGCTTCACATCAGCACCATGAGGTAAACTGGGTTCCAAATGCATCAGAAAAATTCTTATGGTAATACTCATTGCATTGCGAAAGGAATGTCTCAAATGTGCTAGCTACGAGTCAAATGAGGTGTTCTAATGTAACAGAATGCATGTGCATATGTGGTTACTCCAGAGTTTGGAGCTCAGAGCCTCATCCAGGGTCCATGCCTTTGTCTAATGCTGTTGTCTGGGGACTGTGGTTGGGCTGTTTCTTCTTCTTGAGTCCCATTTCCTATTCCTGCTGCCCTCTGCTCTTGATCTGGATCCTCCTCACTCAAATTGGTCTCTGCAATACGAGGAGCCTCGAGGAAAATGGGAGCCTCATCGGTAGAGGAGTCCTGAGCTGATGGCAGAAACATTAACCAATTACCAATGAGAATGGACTTGCAAAAAACTACATTTATATTTATGCTTTTAATTTAAATAAATGCTTTTATTCAGCAAGAATACATACAATTTATCAAAAGCAAAAGTAAAACATTAATATTAGAAAATATTTACATTTTAAATAAATGCTGTTCTTTGATAATACATTGATAATAATAATAAGAAGTGTTTCTTGAGCAGAAAATCAGAATTATTTCTAAAGATCATGTGACCGAAGACTGGAGTAATGATGCTGAAAATTCAGATTTGCACATCACAGGAATAAATTGCATTTTTTTTAAATATATATATATATATTAAAGTAGAAAATTGTTATATGATGACATCGTAATAATATTTCACAATATTACTGTTTTTACTGTATTGTTGATTAAATAAACACAGCCTCGGTAAGCATAAGAGACTTCGTTCAAAAGCATACAAAAATATGACCAACCCCAAACTTTTGAAAGGCAGTGTATCTTACTCATATGCTTTAAGTTAATATTTTTATTACCAGCTTCATCTTCTTGCAGCTGATTCAGTTCTTCTGTCCCGATCACACTAGGAGTGTCCAAATCACCTGCACAAACAAACACGATTTGCATGATTCTTCAGTGACTTGATCACTGCATATACTGTAATCAATTTTATGCAAAGAATGTATTACAGAAATCTACATTTATCACATTTCCCTTTTATCGTTTACCTTTGTTTCGAACTGTTTGTTTGGGTTGTTGTGGTGGATCTGGCAGCTCACTGGCATCTCTACCATACGTAATGACTGGGGGACAGGCAAAGAATGGTGTATTAGTTACTGATCTGTTCGATTGATGTGATCGGGTGTGTGCGGCTGTGAACCGAACGGTGTTCTTACTAGGAGTGCTGGAGGATGAGTGCATGCGTTTACGCGCTTCTTCCCTCCTCTGCTGAAGACGTGTCGAGTCTCCCATCATCACCTATGTATGCAAACAGACATCTGGAATGCATCCAATGGAAGTGTGATAGGGTGAAGGTTGAATAGATTAGGCAGACAGATGGTCTTACCCTCACTCTGACCTGCTCGGGGGGATACAGCCCTCCCCAAATGAATTGCAGGTAACTGAAGAGCACAATGACACTGAGGAAGGTGAAGTTACTCGCCACCCCAACAATTGCAGACATCACGGGGAAATTATACAGGAGGTATCTGTTGCAAGAGGGAAGAACATTACAGGATGATAAGGAAGAAGCATCATTTGATGAACATGAACCATCAAATAAACTGATACCACCAAACAATGGCAAATACCTAATGCCAGTGAAGTAGGCATGGATCCTGAGCTGGGCAGAATAAATCTGGACCCTGCGAGACTGAATCTCGATCATAGCACCAATGGCAGGTTGGTACTGTGAAGGACAGATCAATATAATGCATGCCTTTTGTCTGAAAATTTTTAATGACAATTCTGTCAGTCTTGTTCATACTTTACAAACTTACAAGGTCCGATTTGAAATCTGGGAAGAGCTCCACTTCGATGAGCTGTTTCTGCTCAGACACACCTGTGAGCAGGAGGGGCGAAAACAGCAGCGTGCTCATTGTCCGCAGCAGGTTTGAACGGTAGTGCAGCATTGTCTGATGAGAATAAACAAGGAACAAGTAATTATGAGTTAAACGGCCATTTAATGACTGTCATTACAATATTACAATATAAAAAGCCCGTGAACTTTAGTGTCACACTATCCTTCAGAAATCATTCTAATATGCTGATTTGCTGCTCAAGAAAACAAAACAAAAACAGTTGTGCTGAATAATACTTTTGAAGAAATGGTGATACATTTTTTTCAGGATTCTTTGATGAATAGAAATAACAGCATTTATTTGAATTAGAAATCTTTTGTAACATTATTAATCTCTTTACTGTCACTTTTGAATACGTTTAATGTGTCCTTCCATGAAATTCTTCAAGTGTAAACAGACTGATATAGGATATTTAATTGTGCAGGCTCATTTCTCCTATTTTTACATTGTTACTCACAAGACGCAACCCCAATGATTTCAGCAAACAGGACAAAATGATTGCAGGAAGTACATGTTGCAAGAGGGAAGAAGTAGTGTATACCGAGTGACTGATATAGGATATTTAAATGTTCATGCTTATTTCCCCTATTTTTACATTTAGATTATATTTACCATCATCTAAAGCTCACTTAAAGTTACCACAGATAATGAAAAAACCTAAATAATTTAACAATGCTATTAAATGTAATCTCCAGAGAATATCAAATTATCATACTGTACATTTTAATGCCTAAATTCACTTGTAGCATTTAAAATGGTTGATTTGGTTATTGCTTTTAGCCTAAATAAAACCCATAATATATTTAATGCACGACTTGGAAAACTACACTTATGTTTAGCAACAACTGACTCGCAAAATCTTATAAATCAGCCCAATTATCCCTACAGAATAAACAACAGAGAATTTTGGGGGAGCGGTCTTCACTCACGGAGCGGACCACCGAGTGAACGACTTTCCCATCAGTGGTATAGCAGGACATTTTGACCATGAACATGCCAATCTGTTCGTTAACAGGAGATTCAGGCATTTCCAGCTCCAGAGAGATCCTGTAGGCCTGACCGGACATCATCACCTAAGAGAAAGAGTGAAGCAAATAGAATTAGCTGTAAATATGACAGAAAATCCATTTTTATTCTCATCTCAACCAGTAATATTAATCATTTAATATACAAGTATTATAATTTTTCTTGTGCATCACTAATGGGCTTGTTACATAATGTAAACAGCAAAGCTTTAAAGGGTCATTTAGGGCGAACCCTGTAAAAACATGTCTATAAATTGAACAGATGATACGTGAGGCCCTTTTCTACTAAAGATAACTCATTTCTTTTTCAGGAGCTACTTCAGTTGTGTATTACTCAAAACATTTTGACATTCATACATTTTTAAGTGTGGCTTTTTTTGGTCGACTGAATGTAGTCCTTAAATGATGTCACTCTGAGTGGGACTTAGATGTACCTGGTCTCTTCCATTCTTCAAGAGCGAGATGTTAGCCGTGGGGAAAGAACAGAGGACTGAATCTGAAGCTTCGCAATCTGTCCTGTTAAGAGTGAAATGGAGGAGAGAGGAATCAACCACAATGCATTACGAACTCTAGTAATGCCTCTAACAGTATTTGTTCATTGGACCATACTAATTAAGGACTCAGTCGTGCACAAACAGCCTGTTGTCAAAGCTAGACCAGAATGTTCCCGATCGGCCCTGATGTGTCTGTACCTGTAGTAGTAGTGTACTGGTGTGGAGAAGCTGACGCTGGGCATGTAGGAATAGTAGAAGCTTCCATACAGGAAGATGGAGACCCAGAGGAGAAGCACCAGGACACACGAAAGGATGGCGACTCTTAGAAGCGTCCTGCGAGCTCTAAGCAGGGTCACCGCTGCCACATCCTGGAGCCAAATCAGTAACGGTCCCATCGCTGCACCCATAGCCAGCAGTCCTTCAGTTTCACGTCCAGGTGAAGGTCCTCTAGTCTCACGGTGTCTCCCCAACAGTCCTCCCACTGCCGAAAAAGGCGTCTGTCCCGCTTTACTCATTCAAACCACCTTACACACTATCCAATAATGTGTCCCGTCTGCATCACTCCATCTAATAATGCTTGTTTTCTACAGTGAGAATTAATGGTTTGAAAATACAGTGTGTTAAAATGTCATGATGACCAAAGTCAAAAATTAACATATATTCAGAAAGTCATATTTGGATCTAGTTGTTGTTCTGTGACTGAAGGTTTGATGTGCCAGTTTCTTGAATTTACTTTCCCACCGTTCGTCTGTTACTGTCAATGAAGTCATAGGGTGCCCTAAAAAAGGAATAAGAGAAAAAAAAAAGACGGAATAAAAAAACACATTGAATATATTATAATTGTAAAGTAATTATAACTATACAAAATAATAATAATTAGCACCATTTATCATTTTTAGGATGAAAACACGACAACTAATCCAGGATGAATCATAAAACAAGACTCAATTTATTCACACCCAAGAAAAAAAATACACATTCTCTACCTCTATTCTCTTCCTCTGTGTTAGTGCTGCATTATGTATTTTTGTACATTTGACAGCCTGACTCGAATTGAACAAAACAATAACGCAGTAAAATAGGAAATAATATGTGTAGTGTCACTTCAGCGCGTTCTTTACATACGACTGCACCTTTTGAACTATTTTTGGTGTGTCTCTGAACTGGATTTTAAGTGCCTCCCTGTCTCCATTTCGCAGTTTCACTATCTTGTCAGTTAAGTACATTACATTGGAAAAAAACGGCAAACTCACCTTCTTTAATTAAAAAACACGCCATGGACAAAACAAATAACTATGCTTCAGAATAAACTGATGAACAACTCCAGTGGACCGACCCCTCTCTTCCTTTCATCTGTTATGTGCTAGCGTGACGCATAATTTATGCATTTCATGGCAGAGCAAATGATCTCCAAATCAAATGTAATCAAAAACTAAAACATTCGGTTGTTATCTTCTATCTATAGATCGATGAAAAACAACCATCGGTGTAACTCAGTGGCGCCCCTGCTGGTGTGACAGAAACACATGTACGGCAACCGAAGAGGTACAAAGTACAACTGTCCGACGCGTTTGCGTCTCAGCGTTGGTTTGCTTAGTGCTGCGGTGTAAAAAGCGTTGTTATTCATGCGAATTGTTACAGAAAAGTAAAACCCCAAATAAAAAACATTATCTAATTTTTTTATGCTTTTTATTCATTTATACTTTAAATACATACCTAAATAATAGGAAAAGGGTCAATGACGTGACACATTTTACAAAAATGCAATTCATAAATGACTTGAAAAAAACCTAACACACCCTAAATTAAATTAAATTAAATGTGTTGTTTATTTTTGCAAAAAAAAAAAAACATATTGAGATTCGTAAACATTTATATATATTTACGTTATAATAATAGGCTAATAATAGTAATAATAATAATCATCATCGTCATCATCATCTTCGGCTCCGGTCTGTCCCAAACTATTAATGTTTGTTGAAAATGGTATAAACATATTTTTCTTAATGTAGCCAACTTGAAGACTGATATGAAATGTATTTTTTTTAACCAGATTGTTATCAACCATGAATCATAATCATCATACATTTAATGTTGTTGAGCTCCAATAAGAATCAGTTTCCCTTTATTCTTTCTTTCTCCACCAAATATTTCAGATAACAGTATTCTCATTTCTCGGGAGGAAACTAGGGGGCAGATTTACAACAATGTGAATGTGACATGAGAATGAATGCAGTGGGAGGGTGGAGTGATGTAAAGATGTGGGGGGTATAAGATCTTAACCAGGGTGGGAGAGACCACTGAGTCAAAATGGTGCCACAGTACAAGACAAAAAGAGGCTGAGACTGCAGCAGTTCCCATGGTAACAGAGCAGAGGGAAGGCTCGCTTATTCCGGAGGTTTAGCAGCATCACCGGCAATGAACAAAATAAGCATTTCATGCTATCAAATATTTCATTATAATTTTTGACAATATAAAGTAATCTAGCTAGATTTAATTCTTCATACACTGCTTTTCATCGTTGCATTTCCCTCCCCCCTTCCTCCACCCCATGCTGCTGGAAAGGTGGTATGAGCCGCACCACAGAATAAATCATTCCAATAGGGCCCCCCTCCTCCTGGTTGGCACATTCCACTCACTGCAGAGGGGCGTTTTATGTATGTACCAAGAGAGTGGTGTTCATTGTAGCAGAATTGCAGTGCACTGGACTGTACAGAACTGGGTAGCATCCACACTGTGTATGAGGGTGCGGTCCGGCTGCACTGAAAGTAACAGCACGGGCAGATAGAGAGGAGAGAGAGGAATAAGAAAGAAGAGGAGGGAGAGATATCACCACAAGAGGAATACAGCAAGGGTAAGAAATAGAGTGAAAGGGGGAAAGGGGGGGAAAAAAGGGCCCAGAATGACAAAAATAGACGAATACACTGTGGTATTTTTTATGCTTCTTGCTCTCCGTTCACTCTCCATTCTTCTTTAGATACTTTTAAATGCATTGCTTTAATTTCGTTTGATCAATTTAAATACATTGCATATTTTTTTCCACATCATATATAAGGGTCTTCCAAATGATTACTGATATCTATTTGAGCATCAGTGATTGTCATTTCTGTATCTGGCCTAGTTTCTTTTTCTTTTTATCCCTTTTCTGTCTGCAACATGTGATTTCCACTCTACAGATGCCTAAATATATACGTTCAATCAGATAACATTCAGAACGGCTGGTTTTTGTGTGCTATTGCTCAGAATAATATGGTATGTTCCATGTGGTGATGGATCCCTGCAAGCATATCCCTATGTGGAAAATGGGGCTGGCATTCCCCAATTCACTGCTGAAATCCTATATTCAAAATCATTAATGCAGACCATTTTAGGTGGATATATTGATATTTGATGATTATGAATAGCCCTAAATCTATTTAAACAATGACTTCTGACCATCACCTGAAATGAAGGGTTTCAGGATGATGAAATGTGTTGCTATCAGATCATTGCATTCCAAGGTGAGGTTTTGGTTTTCTAGGGCAGGAGCTTTTAGCAAAGCAGTAGTAAATGATACCAAGAGAGGAAAGACAGGAAGTGAATGAGAGGGTATGAGAGTCCTGGACCACAGGAAGATGCTTCCATTAGAGAGTAGAGACTGTGCACTATCAACAGAATCAGTAACGCTTTACAGTAAGGTTTCATTTGTCAACATTAGATAATAACATTAGTTGTCAGCTGAACAGTGAACAGTTGTTGTTTTTAAATAATGTTAACAAGGATTAATAAATTCTGTAACAAATGCTTTGTTCATTTTTAGTTAAAGCATCAACTAATTTTAATGAATGGGACCTTATTACCACAGAATCTGTACATAATGTATCCCCTAATTCTCTAAATTAATAGTGCATGCATGTTAGCAGATTAGGATGGCAAAAATATTAGGGATGCACATATCGGTATCAGCCGATATATGTTCATTTTTAATGTTATCCTTATAAGCCCGATAATAAAATTTGGCCGAAATCTTATAGCAGATAAATAATGGATTATTGCCTTCAGCTGAGACACTTAAGATGCACACTGTTCGCCATCATGATGTTTTTGAATTACTTGAAATGTGATTGGAATCACTTAAAAAAAAGGAAAATAAGGTTAGGTGCAACATGCAAGCCTGTCATATAGGCTATACGTAAAATTACAATGAGAACATTATAATTGTGTGCTTGGGACATGGATTTAATGGTTAGATTTTTATTTTTGTAATCAGGCTCTCAAAAATTATTTGTATTTCAAAGAGATTTTGCATTGACGTCTGTGTAATTTTGTGGGTGTATGTGTCAGGATGAAAGGAGACACCCCTGTGAACAGCACCATGAGCGTCGGTCAGGCCAGGAAGCTGGTGGAACAGCTGAAGATTGAAGCCAGTTTTTGTCGAATCAAGGTGAGGGTTGCCATGCAAAAACAACCGGAAAATGTGGCAAGAAACAATTAGATCAGTGGTAATCCTGCGTGCCTATAAATGTGCCTTTTTATACCAGCCTGTATGTAGCAGACTCATTTGTATCAGATGTGATCAAAGATCTGGAATCAGGTTAATAGGTATGACCTATTTCTACAATCCCACGGTAAAGTGTGTCCTACAAGTACAATTTGAAGCATTCAACAGTTATTAAGCGTTGACCTCAACCTTGCATTTCACTCATACAGTTCTATTTGACCTAAAATGCTGCTTTAGCCCAGAAATGAAACTGCAGTGTATTTGTTAAAATATTAAAGTGTAGTTATTCATCATTTTTTCATGCACCGGTCAATTGATTTTGGGCTATTTTGCTTCTATAACATTTCTTCTCTCAGACTACAGTGGGGAAAAAAATCCATAATACACATTTAAGCGTTTATTTTATTACACTTTATTTGTGTCTGTATAGTTTTCAATTACAATACATATCTTTAAAGGCTGTTTTCTCAAAATGAGTTTTTTCTCCTGCATTGAACCAGAAATCTCCACTTTAGTAGCACTTACATACACCGAACCTTCCAGTTCCAGAGCTATATATTCAGAAGGTTTTTACAGAGGGAGTGTTGGGGAAAGTTACTTTTAAAAGTAATGCATGACAACAATGCATGACCCCCAAAAAGTGACTAATTGTGTTACTTATTTACTTTTTATTGAAAGTAATGCGTTATGTTACTTTTGCATTCGTTTTTCTTCTCTAGGCTGGGCTTGTTTTGTTTTTTAACAACAGAAACAAAGTTCTGTTTTCGACAAGTGTAAAGGCCCTTTCACACCAAAAGTGAAATGAATAAGCCTCAGGCTGAAGGAAATGCAAATTCACGTCTGTACAGTAGAGGGAGAAGCTCAAACAAACCTTACAGCTGCATGCTGCCATTCTGGATGGCAGAAAAAGAAAGTTCAACACTCTTACTTCAGCAATAAAAATAAAAATGGAACACAACCATGATGTTTATCTAAAGTCATTTTTGCTTATTAGTATTGTTGAATTGGATAATCAAAGGTCAACAGCAAATACATTGGTTACTAAAGTGAGATTAAATACATCAAGTATATTGTGTAATTTAACATTTAATTGTTGCAAGTTTGCATTTCACTGTTTTTATTCATTTTAAGGAATGCTGAATCTATTTTTGTGCATGTGAGATGAGTAAATTGCTCACATTTAGTCTACAAAAACCATCATGTTTACACAGCGCACACAACGCCTCTGCACTTACTCATGATTTCTCTCAACATGGACAGGAGAGGTGTCAGTCTATAATATAGGAAAACAAGTAACTTGGATTAACTAATTTGAAAAAGTAACTGATATTTTGTTGTAAATTTAAAAGTAATGCGTTACTTTAGTTACTTGAAAAAAGTAATCTGATTACGTAACTGATGGAGTGATAAAAAGAGATATCCAAAACCTCTAAAAAAAAACTTTAACCCTAATATGACGACAAAATGAAACTGGAATGAATTTTGAACTTGGCTTTATACAATGTTCAGACTTGTTCTGGAAATGTATACAAATGAGTGTAACATTTTTATAAAAAACAGTGATACAAAACAATTGTCTTAATGTACTGTTATTGATCAACTGGGGAATTCTGGTGATATCTTTCAGTTACATTTTTGACCTTATTCACCTGAGGTGTCTTGCCTGAAAATCAATAGCTGTCCGTGTGCTTTTAAATTGGGCACTGACAATCTATCCTGCATTCTTAGGTGTCAAAGGCAGCGGCAGACTTGATGGCCTACTGTGATGCCCATGCAATCGAGGACCCTCTCATCACCCCTGTGCCCACTTCAGAAAACCCGTTCAGGGAGAAAAAGTTCTTCTGTGCTCTCCTCTGAGCAGGACACAGGAAGGGCAGGATTAGTCTCATTTAAAAAATAATGATCATTTGTGTACGCACATCACACAACACAAGACTCGACAAGACACCACACAGCAAAATAAATCCCCAAATAAGGTTCAATAAATGCAAAGTGGTTTCTAAATTTCAGAATCAAAAATTTACAAAGTCATGTTTGTGAAGATATTTTTATCCTCCTGTTTCTTTCTTTCTTTCTGGGAAACCCTGTTCCTTTCATTAAGGGGACAAGATAATATCAAGATCAATGCAAATGGATTAGATCAAATGACACACTGATACATACATATGCAAGCAAACAGTTTTTTAATCGAGCAACGGGAAATAGGTGTGGGTCTGAATATTTCAATTTAAAATGTTATTATATTCGAAAAATTCATTGCGGTCTTCACATTGCATACTATGGTGATTTACAAATTCTGTATGTATATTTAGAATTTTTTTTTTTTTTTTATGTTTTGTTTGAGGTGGCTATGTATGCTGGTAGACAATTCTGGTTAACTGGTAGAGCTTTTAAAGTTTAGATCATTGTGAGAAAGTGCGAATGCTAATACATAGCACTCCTAAAGGGGTTTGTAAAATGATATTTATGTCCCAAAAACAATTAAATTTGTCCTGGCCACTTAAACAAGTGGTATCTAGACTCTAATAGTTCAAAAGATGAACTGTTGAAGAAAAATGTCAAGAGAACATCTGTCAAATACTTGTGGTCCTAAGTAATGAATTAAAATACTGCAGAATCCAATGAAGGAATGAATAAAACTTTTAAACATCACACGTATGTGCATCGCTTATTAAGATTTAGGAGAAAAATTTACACTACAGTAATATTTTAAAGAAAATAATACTTTTCTGCGATGACAGATTTAATTGAAAAATCAAGTGACAGTAAAGAAGCCTAAAAAAATTACCATGGTTTCCACAAAAAAATATTAAGCAGCACAACGGTTTTCAACTTTGATAATAATATTAATGTTTCTAGAGAACTCAGCCTATTAGAATGATTTCTGAAGGATCATGTGACACTGAAGACTGGAATAATAATGCTGAAAAATCAGCTGTGCCATCACAGGAATAAAGTATATATATATATAAAATTATTTGTAATTTCACAATATTATGTTTATACTATAAGACACTTGCAAGAACAGTTTAAAAAAATCTTACTGACAAAACATTTAAACAGCGTTTTTTAAAACCCTAAAATTAAACAAATGCCTCTCGTTGAACTCGAACAGGCAATTCCACTTTTGTAACAGCACGTTTAACTGGATTAAAATATTTTTCATTCCACACTCACAACACACCCTGTTAATAATTACTTTTGAGATATTTTATTCCAAACGAACTAAGATGCAAAACAGTTCAAAAATGGTCTTAAAGCCATGAAAACATTTATCAGAGTTTCATTCAGGCAGGCAGCATTTTAAACATCAAGGCAGCAGATGTCAAACCAAGATGTGAGTTAAGTGGCTACAATGATTCACCACACGCATCTACAGGTACACATGCGCAGTTAAAACAAATCCATATTTTTATTAAGGCAATTTAGGGGTTGGGGAGCATTAAAAACCATATGACATCATTATGCACAGGATCCTTTGGGTAATACATATTAGAGAACAGTGACAAGTTCACAAACCTTAAAAAAAACTAATTAGCAGTGTGCCACATTTTGGACATCATCAGTTAAAACCTGCAAACGGCATCATAAACAGAAAGTGGGGTCTGTGTTGTGCCCAGCGAATGTGTATTTACTCTACTGGTGTATGCACAATCACATCTGTAGTCTGGAACCAAACTGCATATGATGAACGCATTTTTGGATAATTTGTGTTATTCTGTGAAAACTAAAGATCCAGTGTCAATAATGTTTGAACACAAAAAAAGGACCAGTGATCTAACAAGTGTACCCATCTAAAGACATTCTAGTGCTTCTACAATTCTGGACCAAGATTTTATATTGATGCATCCAAAAATAATGTCCGAAAAGTCTAATTGTTATAGTGAGGTAAAGGTATTCAGCATACAAGGGGGGAAATGAAAGTACAACAACAGAAGAGTCAACTACAGGAAAGAGTCACACCACTCTCGCAGACAGCCATAACAGTCGCCTTGCTGTTTGGTGTTGGCTCCACATGTATCCTTCAACCATTCCCGAAACAACTCCTCGTCTTTCCTCAGAACCAGAAACTGTCCTAGGACAACATATGCCTGTAAGGAAGAAAAAAAAGAAAGAAAAAAGTAGTGTCATTTTAATGACCATAGGGGCTGACTACAGTAAATATGAAACATCTTGGTAAATCTCACCTTGTCGAAGCCTTTATCTTCCAATCTTTTCCCAAGAACTTCCCCTATTCCTGCTAGTGCATTCACAGACTTCTCCCCCATGGGTTCGGCCACAAAGTCCTTGTGTTTTTGTGATGTCGACGACATTGTTGATTTGTATTAGAGAGGGTTGTGGGAATTCAGGTTTACTTTCTTCAATGGCTTAAAGAAACAAGATAAGAATAATTTATGTTAAAAGGCATGATTTCTTAATACTCTATTAAAACGAACTGTACACAATTCTAAGGAAATACTACACACTGAATGTATTAAAACAAAGAAAGTAAAAAAACCTACTCAACTCCAGATGTCATACTTTGTAATAAGTTTAAACTATTGTTAAAATTTAAATGTCCCTAACTTACCTTACAAATCAACATGTATTGACAAATAAGCGGATTTCCTACCAGACAGGCTATAGGAGCACTTCATAAAAATCTCGTGTATTATATTTTAACATCCCCGAACACTGATAATGGAAAGTGAAGGTGAGCTACTGAACTACTGGGAAAAGGAAAGTGAAAACTACACAACCACGGGGAATTTATAAAACCATAAATAATGCGACGGAGAGATAATAGCTAATTAATACATGGCGATGAAAATAAGCAGTTCATAATAGTGAGTTTTCTCAATTAACACATTTGGGGGTCCCGCCTCATTTCTTCGCGTTCAGCGCTACACAACGACAGCTGACATGAAACTCTCCCTTCAATTAAACATAAAAACATCCCAAGTGGCCGACGCAACAGTATAAAGGACCTTGTGGCTAGGCTACACCATATTTTATATCATACCTGGACACTTTTATCGAAAACTGTCGATCCTCATCCGTAGACGGCGCACTATTAGCAGACCGACTCAATGCGCCCAATATAGCTTACACAGCGCCGCTTCCTGATCCCGCCTTTAGAACGAACATCGTCACTTCCGCTCTTATGATGCTGCTGTTCAAAGAGACACTGACCCCTGGTGGCTCCGACTGTATGGTGGTAATCAAAGAGATTTTTTTTATTAAATGCTTTATTGTCAACAACAGGTACCATGTACAGTTCCATATCTCATATAACAAAAGATAATTCACATGCCTCAACAAGAAGGAAAATAAATCAATAAAATAATAATAATAATAATAAAAAAAGATTTAAAAAAAGACCAGACAAGAGGGTACATAAGCATCAGCTTACATATACATTATACATATAACAATTCCATAGGATATTACAAATACAGAAGCAATTTAAATACAGAAAATATACTTTACAGGTCAGCACCATTCATTATATTTTATATATTTTTTATATGAAAATGTTAAAGGAGGAGCATATATGAATCACTTTAATTGCTTTACTATTTTTAGATTTTCACATCATATCTACATACATTTTAATCTCTTTTTCAAGCACCATAAAAAGAGGTTTGCCTTTTGTAAACTTGCATTTATGAATATGACATTTACATAGAAATAAAATAAAATTTATAAAAAACCAACATCCTTGATAAAATAACCAAAAATCACGTTTGTAAGATAAATTAAATGTTTCTAAAATATTATCAGCAATGTGGAAATCAAAGAGATGCAGCACCGCTGAAAGTGTTTTATTTTATTAAAAAACCTTTACACATTATCGCCGTTAACAAAATATTTCCAAGCAGCAAAAAATGAAAGATAATAATAATGTTGTCCTCAATGTCTATTATTATTATTATTATTACTATTGTATCGTTGTTCAAATTTATTAAAAAATATATATTACACGAAAAATTCTGTATTTTTTTGTTTTGGCCAAGCTTAAAGTGTCTAATTCCCTCTCAGTTTATCTGGTTTAAACTAGTTTTTTTTTCTTGAATATTGAAATAACTTAACTTTGAAGTAAATTTATATTTTATTATCACAGATTATTTTGGAGCATTTGGCAAAAAAATCAATATCACTACAAATGACATTAATATAAAAGTACTGCTTATCTTGTAATGCTCTTTCATTACCAGTGCTCAGGCAAACATGATCTTTTGGAGAACTTGACTTCACATTGCCAAAACATAATAAAGCACAAATACATACATTTTAAACATTTGCACAAGGTGTATTATCATTGCCTGCTGTTTTTTTTAAAATAAATCACAAAATATGGCTTAAGGATAGCATTGTATTACAAACAATTATATTAATAGCACCAGTTGGCAAAAGAAACTCAAAGTTTGAAATAATTAATAAATAATTACAATTCTACATAATTCTATCAGCATATTATTCTTAAATCCTTAACTAAAGCAATAGGGTCTCTGAAGAAGTGAATATTTTCATTTGAGTATCATGCTTAATAAATGTATAGTTAAAATCAGTCAAAAACTGTCAAGGTCTGGAAGAGCGCACACTTCTCACATAAACACCAGGGGGCAGAGATACATTAAAGGCCATGGTGCAGGTTAAACACTACTATCGATTAATGGGTACATAAAGCAGTTAAGATATGTATATAAAGTTAGAAATGTCTCCAAAATTGTGTTAAAGTCCAGTTTTTGACGTTTTTGGTTAGTAACGGTTATTTTTTTACGCGACTCGGCGATGACGTCACATGAGGTAGACGCAGGCAGCGGCGCGCTTGGTTTAGTTACAGTTCTGATGGTTCACAGCCGAGGAGATCGATGTTCTCGTCAGGGCCGTAAAATAAAGAGAAGTGACATTGGGCCGGGGATGGGACAAACCCACCCAAATTAGCTTCGGTTAAACATGCACATAATAATTTGGGTAAATGTGTACGCTTTATGCCTATTTTTCCTATCGTCATGAACACAACAATGATTTCACTCGTGTTTAAATAGTTTTCCTTATAATAATGTATCATTTGCAAAAAGTAAAATGCATCTGTGTAGATGAGAGAATCATCTACAGTGTATGCGCGTTGTTCATTCTGTATTATGGCCAAGCATGCGCGCTTAAAATAGCATCTGAATGTACGCGCTAGACCTAGACTTTAGACTAGGTTAGGGTGACCAACAGTCCTGTTTTCACGTCCTGTCCTGGCTGGGGTTTTTTTTTTAATTATGAAAATGTCCTGGTTTTCAAAACTTCTGGGAAAGATCAGCTCTAAAGCAAAACATAGATGGGCAAACAAGGAGAATGAGGAAGAAAAACAGGATAAAGAGGAAGACTAAAGATACATTTTGTTAGTTTGTTTTTGTAAGCTTGTGAGAGCTATTTTTGTTAAATTTGGAGGTATTTCTTTTAGTTATTTCTTATTTATATATTTATTTTTCTAATACAGAAGAGACATTATTTCATTCATTCAAACCTGTAATAATTATATATTTATTTTTCTAATACAAGAGACATTTCATTCATTCAAACCTTTAATAAAACAGGCTCTGAGAAGGCTATCTGAATTTGTGTCTTGTAATATAACCATTTTCTACAGAGGAGGCATAGGCTACTTTAAATATACTGAAATTAATAAGGCATCATTGAGTAAATTTCGAGTATAATTTGAGTATCTGTTTGCCAGGCCGAGTGTCCTGCTTTCACCTCTATCTCCAGTGAAAATGTTGTTTGCAAACGTAGCTGACGACAAGTAGGCTGGTCATGTCTTCAGTCAGTGTGATTATTGTTGATAATGCTAACTAGTTTTCCTCGTGACTGTCAATGACACCGTCAGGCTTACCGGGAGAGGGAGTGAGTTGCGGGCGGTGTCGTCCCATGGAAACTGTGGTGGAGAGCTTGTGTTGTAGGGAGGTGAGCGCGTTTTGGTCGCTGGTCGAGGACCTCACCCCGCGGCCAGCAGTTGTAACGTGCCTAACGCAGCATCCTGGATATGAGGCATAATGCCTGAATCCAATTGTGCTACACATAGCATACTCACACTTCATGCAGGATAATGGTCCCCTTCAAGCCAGCACGCACGAGTATGTTCATGGTTTATGTTTACTTTATCTTTTTATTTTTTACACTGAGTCCTTTGAACAACAGCTATAGGTGACAGGAGATGTGTTGCATACACAATAAACATGCATCAGAGACGTTTCCAACCTACTTACAGAGTTTAAAACTTAAGAATCTTTCCTACTTATCCCTAGGCAATACCGGTACACTGAGTACAGGCAGGCTATACGCCGGCCTGGGCTTGGAGTTTTAGGCAGGAGTATAAGAAGCCTCTCGTGTGGTTTCAACCATCAGACAACAATTCCAAAGTCGTGACCAGACCTATCAGGGCTTTCAATCACCTCGTTTGGATGAAAATATATAAAAATAATAATTGCTTATTCTGTTGTGATCGCCCAATTTGCCCTCAAAATGTTATAAAGTACACAGAACACATGAATTTCTATAAGAAAAAAAAAACTGTTTATTGGCATTGCTTGTAATGGTTACTAAACATTTACTGAACAAGGACAAAGATTACTGAACAAAGACACAGGTTGCAAGTAAACAAATCTATATAAAAAAAAGCCCACTGATGTAGGGCTAGACCTGAAACGTTTGCACATTGTTTCTTTTGCCTGCAATAGTGTGGTCCAGAGCCATAGAGAGAGAGAGTTGCGACACTCCCATAGACCGCCATAGGAACTTAAAAATGCGCAAGTAAAGCGTGTCGTGGAGCGGCCAATAGTTCCAAACACTGATAGTTCCAGCATTGAACCCCATTCATTTTCAGTGCTTCCGAAGTACGCTCGCTGGTAAAATAATGAAATTACTGTATTTTTTTTACTTTTACACACATTAGCCGACCTCTCGTGAATCTAGTCAGTATATTTTATGTAGCCAGTTTTAGTTAATGCTTATTGGAAGATAATGGGTTACTTGCAGCTAGCTATAGCTCACATGACCAACTCTTCATTAAAGTTCGCTAACTTCTGGTAACCTGAAGTATATATTATATTATTTATAATATATATGCATAGCATATGCATGTATGTATGTTTGTACGCCTATGCATGTATACACACATAACCCTAACCCATTTAAATAAATGAATTGTGTGTGTGTGTATATAGTTTATATTTACCAAACATTACTGCAAATTTGTACATGCACACTTATATTTTATGTTGGTTGTAATTCTGAACGGACCGCCTCTCCAGAACTCTTTGCGTGATCACGAAGGTAGGCTAATGGCTGAATCGGAATTTATAAGCAAGATCACGGGAATCAATAGCCTAAGAAAAAAAGTAATGATTTTGTTTAAAGTAAAACCAAAGCAACAGCACACAAAGAAAAAAAAAACATGCAGAATGCAGGAAACCACCACTAAATGAATACTTACAACTAAATCATTGGACTTGTCTGTGGAAAGAAAATAATGTGAAATTAGGTTCTTGTAGCGTGACTGCCGGGCTAGGTAGAGGCTGACGGCCTCCTCAGGAACCTGTTTGAAGGATGTGGCGATGGGGGCGAGTGCATCAGGACAAACTGGCGCTAACCTCTCGAAGAGCTGCAGGTGAATTGGTGTAGCTTTCCCGAAGGGCCTTCATTAATGATGTTGCATAACCTGCAGACATAATAATAATACTGTATAAAGATCATTGCCACTAATGGAAACACATGAAATTGTCCTGCATATGAATTATAGCAAACATAAACAGTAAACAGAATGTTACGAGATTGCCAGGGAGATTACAGTACAGTGGACCCTGATATGCGCTACTAAATGTTTTAAAAAATACATAAAAGAAATTCAGAACATATTTGATGATTTGAATGTTACAATTAAATGTTTACACCAATACTAGTGGTAATACATGTGGTAAAGTTACATAAACTCTATGAGGTAGTGAATTTACTGAGAGGTAGCTAAACTCTGAAGTGAGAAGTGGATAAACTGTTTCTGACATAATTTCAGCGGTGGGTAAACTGCGTTTAGCCTCCACTACAGCCCTGGCGACACGGTCACGGTCAAATGTGAAAGAGAACCGTAGCAGTCTAACACAAAAAGCAAACACACGATTGCGAAAGCCGCTTGATGATCATCACCACTGATCCAAACACTAGCCATGAAGCTTTCATGACGATATGGACATTTACTTCAGGGCAATTTTGTTTAGGCTCAAATTCGTGAATCACGAAAAATGCTCTTCTAATGTCAGAGTGATCGTGCTTGTAGTGGAGGCTGTGTCAAAGGGAACACGGTAGCTATACAAAATACACACAGAGCTAGCTAACACGCAGCTTGTAAACATTAACGTTAGAATGAACTTACCGTGGCAATATCTCGCTTGCGGCAGACGGTGTCTCTCGACCTCGGGACAGGGCAAGCAGAGAGGTTTGCAATGCATTCACAGACGGCACGGCGGTAGGAAGTAACTTAGCCATCCTCTCACTCTTCAAACTAAGTGAGACCATCTTGGCATCCCCTGCGTGGTAAATTAATCCTCCTCTTTGAAATGCGCGCTGCATATTCTCGAGTAGGCGGCGACAGAGCTAATTTAGCTGAAAAATCTGCTCGCCTAATCTTGACAAATTGCACCCAGCTTCGGAAGCTCCCTTTGTCCTTGGGGAAACAATGGACCCCATGTCCAGTTTTGATAAAGTTTTTGCACCCGCCACAAACACAGTAATAAACCATTTTGTCTACTTATTATCTAGCTTACTCTTCTCTATCTCTAAGCTGTTATGCTATGCTATCTCTCACTATCTATCTATGTTATGCTTATGATATCTATCTATCTATCTCGATATATTTACTTATCTGACACTGTCACTCTTTCACTAGCTACCGTTAGCTAAGTTACTACTCGCGGGCTTTCGTCTGTTGTCCAACAGCGAGTACCTCATGTGACGTCATGCAATGCATTGTGGGAGAAATTAGAATCCTCGCTAGGCTAGTGGTAAATGCTAACACATCACCGACTTTTCCGTATTATATTTCTTTTTTGTAATCCCCTACAACATAAAATACAAAGGATAACTGTTTAAATGTTTATTACCAACTAGAAAACTGGCAAAAAAAAAAAAAAAAAAAACCTGCACCATGGCCTTTAAAAAACACTTCCAAAAACAGTGTGCCTACCGATAAATAAATTTGTATGCCAATGATTTGAAATAAATTTGATTTTATGATTTACACCAATCATTTCTTCATTTGCACTGATTAGAACTGATGCATAATTTTTTTTAAAGCGCTTTATTTGGTTTGTGTGCCTACATTCTGCTTTGTTCTCTAGGACGACAGTGGTAATCATTTTTGTTCACGAGTATTGAATTACTTGTAAGACTACCTCAAGAGCAAATTTTGGAGTAAATATTTCAGATGTCTCATGCTGATCATGCATGCGTAACCATCATGACGCTAGGCCTAGATATCTTCTCGCAGGTTCCAATCCATGAATTGGTGCTGTGATGCCTGGAAAGGAATGAGGGCACAGCATGCTGACTCAAACCGGCATGGTCAAAAAGTGTCTTGGCATAAAAGGTTATCCTGTTAATAAAGCTCTAACTGCAGCACCACAAACCAGGTGGTTTAAGTTAGTTTTGTTGAACTGATTTCCCCCCCACACACATAGCCTAACTCAAGGGTTTGTGTAATATTGATTGGGTTAGTCCCTTCCAGGATGCTTGCTTGATATCTGGAGAGATGATCAAGGAAAGTGCAAATTAGCAGTTATGCTCTTTTGTTCTCAAGTTTTTATACTCTCACATCTTCTCTGATTTCATTAACACATACTAAGGAATGATGAGATGATGTATTCTTTATAAGAAGCCACAGTTTATTGTTAAACCAAAAAGAAGAAAACGTGCCTGCTTGTAAGCCACCGCTCAGAGTCAGAACCATGTCCTTAACAGAAGGACACAATGTGCTCTGATGTGTTTACATGGTATCTGAGACTGGATGGGAGGAGCTTCATTCTGAGTGTTATGCTCTAACTTATGCTCACTTATGCCTCTCTATTTAAAAAAAAAAGAAAAAGCGATAGAAGTTTGTGTTGCACTTATAGTGCTCTACAAACATGCAGGCAATTACACAATACACCTTTGTGTTTCCACAAAAATGATCAATTAACCCAATCAAACAGGTGCCCGTGTTAGACAAAGTTATGGTAAAATAGTCCATATTATCTCATCAAAATACCAGCACGTGTTTTCCTCGCTGCATGTCTATGTCTGCTGTTAGATCATATTTCAGTTTTCCTGAGAGGTTCACGGAGACACGTGGAAGCACAGTCCTCTATGTGTCACGACACACACGGGACAGAAGATCCAATAGCAGCAGTTTATTAATATAAGGGTAATCCAAATCGTAGTCTTCCAGGCAAGGGTCAAAAACCAAATTATCAAACCAAACATGAAAACAAAACACAAACCAACAAGAAAACCGACCAAGGAAGTGGTGACATCTAACAACGACTCCGTACACATACTAACACAAACAGGGAATATATACACAGATCTAACAAGACTAACAATGACCAGCTGGGAACAATGATGACGGGGAACAGCTGAGTGCAATGAACTGATGAGTGACAGTGACAGACAGAATGCTGGGAAATGAAGTCAATAGTGAAGGACACCGTGATAACGAGGACCTCTAGTGACAAACAAGGGAACACAACCAGACACTGTGACATAACCCCCCCTCTACGGAGCGGCTACCAGACGCTCCAAGACATAGTACAAGATAACACAAAACTTCCGGAGGGAGGTGGAACGGTGGAGAATCAGGGGGAGGGATGGTGGGCCAGGTCCATGAAGGGAAACAGGAACAGGGGGTGAGGGTTTAACCGGGGACCAGGGCGAAACAGAGAGTCCATCGGGCGACCAGGGCGAAGCAAACAGTCCACCAGATGGCCAGGGCGGTGAAGACCCTTCGGGCGGCCAGGGCGGTGAAGACCCTTCGGGCGGCCAGAGCGGTGAAGACCCTTCGGGCGGCCAGGGCGGTGAAGACCCCTCGGGCGGCCAGGGCGGTGAAGACCCCTCGGGCGGCCAGGGCGGTGAAGACCCCTCGGGCGGCCAGGGCGGTGAGGACCCCTCGGGCGGCCAGGGCGGAGACGACCCCTCGGGCGGCCAGGGCGGAGACGACCCCTCGGGCGGCCAGGGCGGTGGAACAGGAGCAACCACCGGCTCAGGAACTGCAGCAGGCACCGGCTCGGGAACTGCAGCAGGCACCGGCTCGGGAACTGCAGCAGGCACCGGCTCGGGAACTGCAGCAGGCACCGGCTCGGGAGCAGGAGCAGGCACCGGCTCGGGAGCAGGAGCAGGCACCGGCTCGGGAGCGGCAGCAGGCACCGGCTCGGGAGCGGCAGCAGGCACCGGCTCGGGAGCGGCAGCAGGCACCGGCTCGGGAGCGGCAGCAGGCACCGGCTCGGGAGCGGCAGCAGGCACCGGCTCGGGAGCGGCAGCAGGCACCGGCTCGGGAGCGGGAACAGACACCGGCTCGGGAACAGACACCGGCTCGGGAACAGACACCGGCTCGGGAACAGACACCGGCTCGGGAACAGACACCGGCTCGGGAACAGACACCGGCTCGGGAACAGACACCGGCTCGGGAACAGACACCGGCTCGGGAACAGACACCGGCTCGGGAACAGACACCGGCTCGGGAACAGACACCGGCTCGGGAACAGACACCGGCTCGGGAACAGACACCGGCTCGGGAACAGACACCGGCTCGGGAACAGACACCGGCTCGGGAACAGACACCGGCTCGGGAACAGACACCGGCTCGGGAACAGACACCGGCTCGGGAACAGACACCGGCTCGGGAACAGACACCGGCTCGGGAACAGACACCGGCTCGGGAACAGACACCGGCTCGGGAACAGACACCGGCTCGGGAACAGACACCGGCTCGGGAACAGACACCGGCTCGGGAACAGACACCGGCTCGGGAACAGACACCGGCTCGGGAACAGACACCGGCTCGGGAACAGACACCGGCTCGGGAACAGACACCGGCTCGGGAACAGACACCGGCTCGGGAACAGACACCGGCTCGGGAACAGACACCGGCTCGGGAACAGACACCGGCTCGGGAACAGACACCGGCTCGGGAACAGACACCGGCTCGGGAACAGACACCGGCTCGGGAACAGACACCGGCTCGGGAACAGACACCGGCTCGGGAACAGACACTAGAACAAACACAGTCACAAAGACAGACACAAACACAGACACAAAAACTGGGTCAGGCTCAGGAACAGGCACTGGCTCTGCCTCCGGCTCTGGAACGAGCACCGGCTCCGGCTCAGGAACGGGCACTGATTGTTCCACTGGCTCAGCCTCCGGCTCGGAAACGGGCACTGGCTCTGCCTCCGGCTCTGGAACGGGCACTGGCTCTGGAACGGGCACTGGAACAGGCACTGGCTCTGGCTCCGGCTCTGGAACAGCAGACACTGGCTCCGGCTCTGGAACAGCAGACACGGGCATGTCCAGGATCCGAGCCAGACGCTCCAGATAGTCCAGGTCCATGAAGGCAGACGGCACTGGCTCTGGAACGGGTACTGGCTCTGCCTCCGGCTCTGGAACGGGCACTGGCTCTGCCTCCGGCTCTGGAACAGGCATTGGCTCTGCCTCTGGAACAGGCAATGGCTCTGCCTCTGGAACAGGCAATGGCTCTGCCTCTGGAACAGGCAATGGCTCCGCCTCTGGAACAGGCAATGGCTCCGCCTCTGGAACAGGCAATGGCTCTGCCTCTGGAACAGGCAATGGCTCTGCCTCTGGAACAGGCAATGGCTCTGCCTCCGGCTCATGAACGGGCTCTGGAACAGCAGACACTGGCTCCATCTCTGGAACAGGAGACACTGGCTCCGGCTCTGGAACAGCAGTCACGGGCATGTCCAGGATCCGTGCCAGACGCTCCAGATAGTCCAGGTCCATGAAGGCAGACGGAACGTGAACAGTCTCTGACTGGGCAGACGAAACGTGAACAGTCTCTGACTGGGCAGACGGGACGTGAACAGTCTCTGACTGGACAGACGGGACGTGAACAGTCTCTGACTGGGCAGACGGGACGTGAACAGTCTCTGACTGGGCAGACGGGACGTGAACAGTCTCTGACTGGGCAGACGGGACGTGAACAGTCTCTGACTGGGCAGACGGGACGTGAACAGTCTCTGACTGGGCAGACGGGACGTGAACAGTCTCTGACTGGGCAGAAGGGACGTGTCTCTTCCTTCTTCTCCGGACCCCCGGACTCGGGACCACCGGAACCGGGACCACCGGAACAGGGACCACCGGAACAGGGATTGTCTCCCGACTACATCCTCCTCTGTGACCTCCACGGGTCCCGCAAAACTTGACCAACCGGGTCCCCTTAAAAAATTCCCTTCTCTCCCGCTCGGTGGCTGGGGAAGAGATATCAAAAAACATACCGCTGGATCAGAGTTGACGGAGTCGTTCTGTCACGACACACACGGGACAGAAGATCCAATAGCAGCAGTTTATTAATATAAGGGTAATCCAAATCGTAGTCTTCCAGGCAAGGGTCAAAAACCAAATTATCAAACCAAACATGAAAACAAAACACAAACCAACAAGAAAACCGACCAAGGAAGTGGTGACATCTAACAACGACTCCGTACACATACTAACACAAACAGGGAATATATACACAGATCTAACAAGACTAACAATGACCAGCTGGGAACAATGATGACGGGGAACAGCTGAGTGCAATGAACTGATGAGTGACAGTGACAGACAGAATGCTGGGAAATGAAGTCAATAGTGAAGGACACCGTGATAACGAGGACCTCTAGTGACAAACAAGGGAACACAACCAGACACTGTGACACTATGTTGTGAATGTTTTTCTGATGCATGGGTCTGTACTGCATTGAATGAACATTATTAATCACTAGGAGCACAAAAGACAAGCAAATAAGGACAATAGAATTTATTAAAGAGGTTAAAACTATAAGGGCTTTATACATTTAGATTTTTTTTTGTTTATTATTATTTTTTAAATCTGTGCTCTTGTATTTCTTTTGCTGTTTCATCAAACTACCTGATTGATAAGGCGTTTTTACTGTACTCCATGTCTATGGCAAATTCAAATAAGAGTTTTGGAGTTGCATTTAATCAGGCTTAGCTGCTTAAATGACCAAAGCACATAATTAGGGTAAAGGTTAAGCAAAACATTTTGAGCTATTTTTCACTTCCCAGATAGCACAAGTCTATTTGATGTGATGTTTACATCTGGAAGACGTATTTTTAAGAGTGTTTGCTCATCTGCAATACGTCTATAGGACGTTTCATGTCAGATATCAAATAGACGTTTAGAAGATGTCAGTTTAACATGCATTCTAAATCATTAAAGACATATGACAAAGACTTAAAGACATCTTCTAAACGTCTATTTGACATCTGACAGGAAACGTCCTATAGATGTATTGCAGATGAGCATACACTCTTAAAAATACGTCTTCCAGATGTAAACATCACATCAAATAGACTTGTGCTATCTGGGTTAGTGGTCTTTTTATAATATATTAAAGAACAAACAAATTAAGCTACACTATACATATAAAACATATAAATACAGCATGGTTAAAATATAGAACAATTTGGGTAAGTGGTAGACTTTGATGATTGAACAGAGCACTGAAGAACTAACTAAACTGTACATTGAGATTCCCGTTTACAATGTTTTTTGTTCTTGTTGCTGTTTCTCTTTCTAGGAAAGAAACTCAATACATTCAAGACCTCCATAAACATGTTGTTTTTTTTGGGGGGGGGGGGGGGGGGGTTGAACTCAATCATGTATTGAGTTCAACCCTCCCAAACAGTCACGAAAACAACAGGGAGGAGAAAGAATTAGGTAGTAATGTCAGGGTCCTTTAAGGTGGACTATCTAAAATGCTACAAAAATGAATTTTCTGCCTGAAATGCAAATGCAGGTTAACGTACTACAGAATTGATAAAACTGAACATTGTTAAATTAATTTGTTTGTTTTCTCTATACATGCCACAGATATAATACTAATACATTATGAGTCTCAATTAAACTGCTTCAGCTTTGATGTGCTAGTTGCACTCGATTCACGCCGTGGATGATTCGAATCGTTCTTTTGAGTCGGATCTTTAGGGGTAAATATGGGATTTTACTGATGTAGCGAAAATAAACTAGCAGAAAATACAAATAAGATATACTGGAAATGTGGTTTGGTTATTATTACTTTTTTATCATGATGCAAAGGAACAGGTTCTTTTAAGCGAATTGTTCAAAAGAATCGATTCGTTAAAATAGTAGAATTGTCGGCTTTTTCACTAGTCCGAAAACAGGTTTTGTGCTGTTCCCCCTTAAATGTGGGCGGAGAAACTTGTAGACTAGGCATGCGGCTCAGACTCTCTTTGCCGTATAAAAACCACGAGCATCACTGTGAATACAGACACGAACGATACCAGGGAACATCAGCAGGGTATTTCTTATTTATCGCAAACAATTTAAACGAAGAGTTCATCATTATTCCAGTGTAACGTTAACTGGTAAGATCTGGTCTTGTTTCAGTTAATTTTGCGTAATTTAGTTCCTAAATTTGCCAACATCCTTGATATTTGCGAGCCGTAACGTACATCATTGTTTATTCACATTTAAAAGCACTATTACATTGGCATGTTTCTGATTTAAATTGTTTGTTATTCTTTAACCTGTGTTAATTAAGGCTGAATGAGTCAGTGAACAGACAGGCTCTAATAGAACTGGACCAATCCGGTTTACAAAATGTCGCGCTACCATTTACATCAAATGTACAATTTCCTTTGAAAACTACTGCTTTTTAACGAATCGATAATGTTATATATAATTAATTCTCACAAAAGCTTTATTTAGCCCCACGTCGGTTATATTTATTTGTATATTTTTAACTGGATTTGATGAGCGTGGTTATGCTGATCTGGCACCCGGCATTTGGTTGCTATGTCTACGGTCACTGGAGGTTTAATCTGGATTAACTGTTGTTTTGTCTAACAGAGCCCAAATCTTTCTAGTCTACCTAAGAGCCTTGGTGTACTTGTCATTTCGGGTATTAGTACATCTGTTATAAAAAGCTTTTTTGTCGCCATCTCCGCGTGAATTGATTAGGTGATGCAACGTTCAGCGTATCTTGCCTGAACGCGTTTTTTGCCCATGACGTCAAACATCTGCTTCCTCAGCCTGTAATTCTGGTGCCGTGACGACAGTGGCTGAATCCGAAATCGCCCCTATACCCTCAAATAGGGCGTTATTTGAGAGGACAGACATTTGTACTAGTGTCCGAAAGCATAGTGGACGTAACCAAGTGCACTTATTCAACCAATCATTGCTCTGAAGTAACGAGCGTGCAACCGATGTACGAACAGTGAGCAGTATTATTATCAGTGGACTAACGTAGGGAATAGTGAATAAGTTATTGGGCGATTTCGGATTCAGCCCAAGATGTGCTTGCTGCTAATGTAATTAAATTTGTTTCCAGAACGTTAAACATAAACTGACAAAATGAGCAACGAACCTGAGGTGGATATGAAAGATGTGGAGCTCAATGAGGTGGAGCAGGAGAAGCAGCCCATTAGAGAGGGAGAGGCTAGAAATAATTATGCCATCTCGCCTGTAAGTGAGAAGAATGGCATTGTGAAGGTGAAGATTCCAGATGAGGAGACTAAATTCACTGGGTTATCCAAAGAAGAACTCATGAAAGTAGCCGGAACACCAGGGTATGACACGCACCATGGCTAAACCTCATTTACTTTAAGTTAGATCTTGGTGCGGATTTTTCAGTTTTTCAGTTACTCGGATGATTTAATCAATGTTGTCTATTCTTGAATAGGTGGGTTAAAGTTCGTTGGGCACTTCTGATTCTGTTCTGGCTTGGTTGGCTGGGCATGCTGGCTGGCGCTATTGCCATCATTATTCATGCTCCTCGATGCAAGCCCCTCCCTGAGATGAACTGGTGGAACTATGGACCACTGTACCAGATTGGAGACGTGAACTCCTTTACTTCAGACCTGAAAGGTAAAGACAGACAACTCCATGGGCCAACACCCAATCAACTAAAATGTTCTATGTTAAGGAGGGAGTGTTAATGGGTTGCAGGGTTGGGTCAGATTGGGGATTAAATGTGGATTAAATGCGGATGTCAGGCTCTGAACATGTTTAAACTCATAATCACTCTTTCCTTATGCTGCTGAATCGATAAATCTGGTACAATGATTTTATTAACATGGAGTATTAACATGGATGTGGTCTGTGATCTGAATATCTCCCTATTTATTCTCGTTTTCCCTCAGGTTTGGCTGGAAAGGTTCAGGCATTGGATGAGTTAAAGGTGAAGGGTCTTGTCATAGGCCCGATCCATGTGTCCAGTGCCGACAAGCCAGAGGATCTGAACTTGACTGAGATTTCCAAAGAGGCTGGTAATGCGTCGCAGTTTAAAGAAGTAATCCAGGCTGCACACAAAAGAGGTGAGTTGTAGACTTTATTATTTATCAAAGAATTCTGAAATGTATCTCAGTTTTTACAAAATATAACTGTTTTCCAGCATTAATAATGAGTTAAAAATGTTTCTTTAGCACCAACTCATCATATTATAATGATTTATGTAGGATCATGTGACTCTGAAGACTGGAGTAATGATGCTAAAATTCAGCTTCGCCATCACAGGAATTAATTGCATTTTAAAATATTAAAATATACATTTTTAATTGTAATAATATTTCACAATATACAGTTGCTTATGTATGTGTACATGTACAGTGCTCCAATTTATTAGACCACCTGTCATAATGAAGAGAAAACAAAAATACTTTAGGAATCTGTCAAAAACTTTCAAATTTTAAATGTTTTTATTGTCATTTATTTGGCATATAACAAACTGAAACAACTAGATAGTCTTTATTCACACACAATAACCAAAATCAAACAATCTCACCACCTTCATCCGGAAGGCAGAATCCCTGACTACATTCAAAAGACAGCTAAAACTCAACTCTTCCGTGTGCACTTAACCTCATCATTATAATTTTTTTTTTTCACTTCCCTTTTAATCCCTTCCTTTTCTAGCTTATGCTACTCTAAGCAATGTCTGAAACTTTTTATTTTGAGCACTTCATGTGTTTGTTTGCCTCTTCACGCTGAATCGCTTACTCATTTGTAAGTCACTTTGGATAAAAGCATCTGTAAAATGAATAAATGCAAATTAATGTAAATGGAAAAAAAACCTTGATATTTTGTATGGCGTCCTTTGGCCTTGATAACAGTTTGCATTCTTGCTGGCATTGTTTTTATGTACCGTACATTTCCACAGTCTCTGTTGTTATCGACCTCCAAATAGTTTAGTTGTTCCCAAAGAGTTTCTTATGATGAAACTTTTGTGTGATCTATCTTTGAATCCACTGAATCCCAAATTTGTTCTATAGGATTCAAGTCCAGACTTTGACTTCGCCAACTGTGACTAAAGAGCTTACACATACTGGTGGATTAACCATTTCAGAAACATAAATTATTTTGGTAATCACCAATATTGTTTGTTATGGGCAGCTGTGGCACAAACCTTACATTGGGTGGTGGTCTAATAAATTTGTTAAGCACTGTATGTACACATACACATGTGTGTGTGTGTGTGTGTGTGTGTGTGTGTATATATATATATATATATATGTTTGAAAAATTATATATCAATTAAATGTTTGTGTTTACCCCTAGGTATCTTTGTTGTTTTGGACCTTACCCCTAACTATAAAGGAGAAGAGCCCTGGTTTGACAATAATGTTGTCAGCTCTTTGGAACTTGAGGTATGACTTAGATTGTGAGCAATAGTAATAGATAATTTCTTTGTCCAATAATCTATGTTGTCACTTGAACTTGATTTGGGTACTTGAGTTTCCAGAGTAATAATTCTGATCCTTGTCTTTGTAGCCTGCTCTGAGGCACTGGCTAGCAGAAGGTGTAGACGGGTTCCTCTTCTACGGTGTCGAGAAGGTTTCCACTGCAGCCCCATCCCTTTGGAGGGATGTTGAAGACCTTCTCCGCAATCAGACAGAATCCGATGGAAAAACTAAAAAGTGAGCACTCCACAGTTGATTTTCTTTAATTTATTGTTTTAAACTTCATGAATGGACTAGTAGATTATTTTTGTGAAGTAAAGGAGCCACCTTGTGGTCGTTGGGAGCAACTTTTACAAACTGAATTCCAGTCAAGGTGACTTTAGTGGGCTGTTTATTGGTTTGAAATTGTATTGCTAACCAACTTGCTCCATTCAATACTTTTATTAAATAACCTTAAACAACCTTACTGACTTTTTTTTTTTTTTATCTTTCCAGGGTCTTAATTGGCGTTACAGAGAAGTCCTCTCCTGATGACATAGTTGCTGTGTTGAACAAAACTGGTGTTGACCTGCTCCTCACTGGTGCTCTAAGGTCCAGGTCTGCTCTGGAAGTTGCCCATTCTGTTGCTCGCTTGTATTCCACTTACAATCAGACCCAACTGGCTTGGAACATCGGTGGGCGTATCGCTGGACACCTGGCTTCAGTAGTGGGGCTTGCCAAAGTCAAGTTGAGTCAACTGCTGCTGCTCACCCTGCCTGGCACACCAGTGTTTAATTATGGGGACGAGATCGGACTGGGAGATGAGGTAGGTCAACTGAAGGTTTTTATCAAAAGTAGGCAGCAGGTCCGAGTGCTTTTCGAGAGCAGATCCTAAAATGTTGTGTTATTCTTCCATTTAGTCTACCAAAAACCCAACCATGGTGTGGGACTTCTCCAACGACACTATGACTCCAGTGGTAAGGCGCTTGTGCACACAGTGCTAAATCTCCAGAGTTACAACATTCAATATTGTGTCTAGCAGTTTTAGTAAAATGTTCATGTTTGCTTTACAGAACATTCTGGATAAAATGAAAACTTTCCGTTTATTCTTCAAGACTGTGAGTGAAAAAAGATCAAAGGAGCGTTCTCTGCAGCATGGAGAATACTTGCCTTTGTTCAACTCGACCTTCGCCATGGCCTATGTGCGAAGGTGGGACCAGAATGAGCGCTACCTTATTGCACTTAACTGGCACTCAAACGAAACTGTCACTCTTCAGCTGAAGCATGCTGAGATTCCTAAAGACGCTACAGTAGTGTTTAGTACTGATGATCTAGATGCTGATAAAGTGCGTAACCTTGCAAAACTTGAGGTGAAGCCAGAACAGGGTATAATGCTGAAGTTTCCTTATACACCCTAAAGACACACTTTAAATTTGTAGTTAGTGTGAGGACATGAATTTGGCCGTTCTGTTACAATATTTGTCCTTTTTTTAGTACATAAACACTGGCATAAAGCATCAGATTGTACTATTACATACATCACATGCACTGCATGACTACTAAACATAACTTTAAGCTGGTAGTGGTTTTTCTGTTACATAGAATACATTCCATAGGAAGAATAATTTTTCGTTTAAACCTTTTTATGTAATTTTTTTAGTTTTTCAAATGTAGTGCAATTCTGCACACAAAGTGTTCACGTGTCCTCGAGTAAATCTTAAATGGCTGTTTCTTCTATGTAATTGAAAAAAAGGCATGAAAATGAAAGGTGTGGACAATAAATTAAGTGGAGCAATTCATCTTTGTAGTTTGTCATTGTATTATTTCAGGTAGGCTTCCCTCATCTATTTTCATAAGTGTTGCCAGCATAATGAGATGTAACGGAGACATGGTTGAATAATTAAAATCTACCGCCATAAAAGGGAGCAGCTCTCATTGTCTCCAGCATAGCATGATATCAGGTGTCTCTACTGATGACTTCTTTATTTAGAGCTATTCATTATGCATATAGAGAGCTCAGTCTCACCTGGCTATTTTAACTCATTACAGATTTACAAACCCCTGCTGAGATCGGCTCAGTGCCTTGAGTGTTGAGGGAAATTGTCTCAAGTGTATGAGGTCTGAGAGAACAGACCTAACGGACCCTTTTCACAGACTGTGATGAAGTGTTTTAACAGTCATCAGCATCTTAAGTCCAGCAAAGATTTTATTTTATAATTTCCATTTAAAAAAAAGAATGTGTATTTATAACACTATACTTGGTATTTTATTAATTTTGCAACAAATTACAAAAAAAACTAAAGCTCTTTTCAGGGTGTTACAGCAGTTGTGGGAGTGATGGTAAAGTTAAATGAAATGAAATGTCTTTCTCTATTCTGACTACCGTTATCAATCTCTCTCATTTTTTTTTTCTCTTTGAAAGTTGCGAAAACACTATTGTGGAGTTTTTCTTTTGCTATTTGAGCAAATGGGAACACAAAAATATTTTTTAATGTAGTCTCTCATTCACCACTTTAGAAGTTTACCCAACTATATGACAACTTCCAGTTCTGAGAAACCTGGAAATGTGAAAAGGGTCTATCACAAGAAAAAAAGGCCCTTCAAGAGATATTTGTACATTTTATATAATTTGCAAGTCGCTTTGGATAAAAGCATCTGCTAAATGATTAAATGTAAATCTAAAAGGGAAAAAAATAGATACTTGAAATATTACTGATGAATGAGTTATTTTCTCCTTATGTCCTCTACCTTCTCACAACTCAAACTTTTCTAGGTCAATTACTCATTTGGGACCACAAACCTGACCAAAAACCTCCACTTTTAAGCAACGCATTGTAGTCCCTTCTAATCTAATGGTGTTTTTTAGTTGAACTTTATTTATCTAAATAAGACATTCAAAATCACTGTACTGACCATAAAATGGGCGTAATTATAACAACAGACTCTTGCTCTGACATGCTGCCAGTCTGCAGCACTATCTACACAACTCTACTACTCGTTTTCCTGCGTCTGTCTCTTTAAGAACTGCTCTCTTCGAGGACTCCCTGACGCATTGCAGGTGGCTGAAAACCAATCAAAATACGTTTCCTAGGTCAGCTGACGAGTGCCATCAGACTTCTATATATAAACTCTCCGGCACCATCCATTCAAACCTTAAAGCCACCGTTGAATGCTATGGCTTTTGAAAAGAATAAACCTAAAACAGAACTTTACAGTCTATAAACAACGCTGTACAATATATCGTTTTTATAAACGAAAACGGGAGGGTTTCTCTGTGCTATTTGGAGTTCAAACATTTTGACTACGTGGCGTAGGAAGACCATAGTAACAGGTTTGTTGTCAAGGAGTGCGACGTCCCACTTTGGACCGAAACACTAAGGCGTAGTGATATTGAAATTTGGGCGCACAGCAGCAGAAGATAGTGCTTGACAATCGCACGGGCGGAAAGCAAACGCTTGGATTTCCAATTTTTATCTGCGTAAAGAGCAACGTAGTTCACACTAAAATACAATGGTAAGTAAGCCTTTATAACACTTTATTCTAATAGTCAAAGTGCAACGTTGCTACAAAAATGGCTGAGCGTCCACGGCGAAGTGATAGGTGTGAATTAGCCTAGCTCCTCGCGAGCTAACCGTCATTCTATTGAAAGAGCGCGCGAGCTCCCGGGTTAACGTCACTTAAACGGGTTACACACAGTTTTCATATAATTTCTGAGTGTTGAGTAAGCGGCTTTATCGCTTGCCGTGTGACGTTTGAATAATTGCAATTAGGCGCGAGACATTTACAGCATAAAATGTGCTATTCTAGCACATCCTCCTTGACTGATTCCCTGTTGCTGCTAGCTCGCCTCATGTCGGCGTCAGCGGGCAACAGTTTGAAAATATATGTAAAAATCTCGATGGTTTACAGTAGACGCGAACCGTATCGTCCCTTGTGCAAAAAATAGTTCAAGCTTTTTATAATATATCGGATCGGCCACAACATGCTTTTAGTTTCCCACAGCATGCGCACTAATCCATTCAGCTGGCCTCTAACCGTGAACCACATTATAGAAAATTTTTTAAAATGCAAATAGTCATACAGTTAAATACCGCAACGCAACGTTAGTCTGCTGTGACTGCGTTTTGTAAATTCAGAGCCCCGAGTTAGGCGTTGTAGTCATGAATGACATCATCAAACTTGTAAACCACAAGCTGTCACGTGTTAGACACGTTCCGTTCAGTTTAACTCGCAATAAATAAAGTTAAGCTTCAGACTGAAATCTCAGTGCTATCTGGCTATGCTTATAAGAATTTTTATAAAAAAATGTTTTTTTGTGTGTGTCATTTCTATAGGCTGATCAGCTAACAGAGGAGCAGATTGCTGGTATGTAAGATTAACCTTTACCTTAGAAGGATAGTTCACCCAAAAATGAAAATTCTGTCATTTGCTTCACCCTCAAGTTGTTCTAAAGCTGTATGAATTTCTTCTGCTGAACACATAAGATATTTTAAAGATCGTTTGAATCCAAACAGTTGATGGACCCCATTAACTTCCATAATATGGAGAAGAAGAAAAAAATACTATGGAAGTCAATGGGGTTATTATCTCAATATCATCATTTGTGTTCAGCAGAAAAAAGAAATTCATACAGGTTTGGAACAATTTGAGGATGAGTAAATGATGACAGAATTTTCATTTTGGAGTGAACACTCCCTTTAAACCAACACTATGATTTTATAATATTTAACTCATTATCTGTGCTTTTTTTTCTCTCCAGAATTCAAGGAGGCCTTCTCCTTATTTGACAAAGACGGTGATGGTACCATCACTACTAAAGAGTTAGGGACTGTCATGCGCTCTTTGGGCCAGAATCCTACAGAGGCAGAGCTTCAGGATATGATCAATGAAGTCGATGCTGATGGTGAGGAAACCCTTCCACAGATAATGCCATGTTACTGTAGCTCTTCTCTAAATCTTATCTTTTTACCCCCCTCAGGCAATGGAACAATTGATTTCCCAGAGTTCCTTACTATGATGGCCAGAAAGATGAAGGACACAGATAGCGAGGAGGAGATCAGAGAAGCATTCAGAGTTTTCGATAAGGTAAAATAGGTTTTCTTGGAAACATGTACTCACTTATTGAAAGTGTTTCTTTAACAAAAAAATTGGAAAGAATATTTTCCTCACTCAATGACTAATACTTTACAGGATGGAAACGGTTATATCAGTGCAGCAGAGTTGCGTCATGTCATGACAAATCTGGGGGAGAAGCTTACAGACGAGGAAGTGGATGAAATGATCCGGGAGGCAGATATTGACGGTGATGGCCAGGTCAACTATGAAGGTATTTCCACATGTTAATGTCATTGATGCATAGTGTTTTATTTGTATTTTTTTATATGCAAGTATGTATTGTCTGCTTAAATCCCAAGCTTGTGGTTGAGGTATTTAGAACAATTCAGGGGTCAAATGGATTATGGCTTTATGGGTCATGGCTTATTTTGTTGAAGTTTGTTTCTTGCAGAATTCTTGTGAACTCAGTTTGTAAAGGTTTGCACGTTTGTCAAAAAATATTCTTTTCCCAATTTTTCAGAGTTTGTCCAGATGATGACAGCGAAGTAAAACTGGAAACCAAAAGGAGCACAACAGACCAAACAGTGGGCAGCACTCTCACTGTCAACCTTCAACAAGCATTCACAACCCAATATCTTACTCCTCTCCATTTAGTTTTGCTCTCTTCTGCTTTCCCTTAGTTTAAACAGTCCCCCTGCTCTGCTTGTTTTTACTTATGATCTTCTGTAATCTTTTTCCTACATTTATCTGGTTTTCTTTGGAGGAAAACATTTACATGCACAACAAAGTTTAAATCTTGCATATATGATGGTGATAACAGCAGTGTAACACATGTATCAATATTTTAAAGATTGTGACATACTATATGGACAAGAGCAATGCATGCTTTGTTTACGTTTGGCATGTTTCTGTGTCTTTTGTTTTTCTTCCCAGCTTGCCTCTTTTTCTAACTTGCTAGTTCTCCTTTAACTGCATGTTTCTCATGCAACCTCTGCTCAGTGGTCTTAGAACTGTATGGTGAATAACCATTCATGGATAATCAGGGGCTTTATATAACAAAATGGCTCAAACTTCCATGTCATAGTGTGATTGTTTTTGTAAGTGTAGAACTGTGTGTCTGAGCGAGTGCTTGTAGTTGGATTTAAAGTGGAGCCACTCAGTACAGTTTACGTTTTGGTATAGGGCTTGTTCTTTAGGGACCGCATAACTAATGTCTACGGAAAAAAAAACTTAAAAAAAACTTAGACAAACCTGTGTAGAATAATCCAGAGATGGTTAATTGGGGACCAATTATTTTAGTTAGTTTGCTTTGCCCCTTTTTTGTATTATTTGAGAGAAACATGGGAAGTTTTTAACCTTCTTTCCAACGTCAATTTCCTCACTAATTTTACTACCCCAAAGCAATTGCCCCCTATTTGTTTTAGACTGGTGTAGAGAGGTTTAATGTTTGGTTTGAGCTCTAGAAGTGTGGAGTTTTACTGAAGATGTAGAATAGTTTTCACCTTAATACACAGTCTTACATTTTGATGCTGCACTTGGTGTCCTAGTCAGTGGACCATTTCTGTCTAGGGAAAAATATTAAATTTAAGCTGTGTGTTGATTCTTCCTGCAGGCTATTTGATATATTTGTATACATCCATAGCACCTGCATTTTATGATTTTTTTTTTTAAGAATAAATTTTCAGAAGCAATGGCATGCTCTCCCATGGTCCTGTAGTTGTGGTCCATGCACAGTGGCAATTGGGATGGTGTGTAATGCTTGTCATCCAGTTAGACAGTGTCTGCTGTGTTGGTGCAGCAACTGCTGCCATGAAATGCAGCTTTGAATGAAATCCATTTTTTTGTAAACTGTATAGACCGTTAAACAAACAAATGGTTAAGGTTAAATGGTGTATAATGGTAGAATCACATACATTATGGTGGTAGTATTGCATCTTCTGCCCCAGTTCTTAATTTATTCTACTGTTATGTTTTTTATGACCTTTATATGTTGTTGTTTTTTCTTCCTCTTGAGATCTAAGTTTACGGTCTGGTTCTTTTTTCTCTCTTCCTCTGCCCATAAGGTAATATAGTAAAAAAAGAGAAAGGTTATGCATTCCGTTGCAGAACTCTGGTTTTCTTGCTAAATAAACATCTTGGACCTCTGTTTCTAAATTACCTCTTTTTGTTCATAACACTGTTGCCTATATAACTGTAAATCTGCATGGGCTTATTAAAAATAGTGTAAGAGAGACAGAAAAGTGCATTTGATGTATATCTATTGTGTTTATTGTCATTTGTTTGCACGAGACAATTAGGCCTTATTTTATAATTTTGATTTCATATTACATTGATTAAGAGTCAGCATGTCCACAGCATATCACTTAGAAACACATACATTGCAAATATTACAAACATATTTTATAACTTTGGTATGTGTAAAATTAGAAACTAGTGAGGGTAACGGAAACGTCCATATGACAACGACTGCAGTAATTATCCATCTGTAGTTTTGTCCCGTCATGAAACTACAACACCCAAGCTTTCCCCAAACGTCCAATACGACCGGGACCTGTACATAGCTGTTGATGATTGACGTCACGCAGAACGAATAGGTACCGCCGATTTCAGCGCCAACCAATCACATCAATGACAAGTGAGACGTAGGCGGGGACGCCAGTCTCAGAACATACACCAATAGTTTGCCAGTATACAGATGGGTGGTTTATTGATTCAAGAAAAAATGTTGCAACTGGCCAAATACTAAAAAGTGTTCAATTGATTTGTGTCAGGACAAGCCAACTCAGACGATTTAAACACACTTCGGCAAACAATTTTAACGAGTTGAAAATCCAGCGGGGAATCTGAACCATTCGGCTGCGACATAACACCCTGTACATAACACCCTTCACGTTCTTTCAAGGAACAGGATTGGACCCCAGAACGCAACTGCCGTGAGACAAGATCAAGAAGGTAAGACTGCATTCTCGCATTGCTATGTTAATCGGATCAGATGAGATGAAACGCGGTTTTTGAAACTGCTGTCGTAAGTTATGCTATATTGCAAGTATGATGAGCACAAGTTGCTGCCCTAATAAACACCAGCCGCTTGATATGTTAACTTGAGCATAAGTGCATTATTTCAGTGAACAGACAGTCGTGGCTTCTGCAGTAAATATATATATATGAACCGTGTTAGATAGAGTTTTGAAGTCGTGCAGCATGCGACCAAAGGGCATTGCACTCTCACGCTTTCCCCTGTTTGCTAACGTAACCCATGTGCCAATTGAATGAATCAAACTGGACAAGATGATGGATTTACAACATACACCAATAGTTTGGCAGTATACAGATGGGTGGTTTATTGATTCAAGAAAAAAATATTGACCTATAAACTATTACCAAACATAAACACTTCATGGCTGCACGTCAGTTTAAAAGGGAATGTTGAAGCTTACTAATGGAAATGGTTATTCATTGCGCAGCAAGTTCAGGTTCACTTTTAAATTGGCAGCTGTCGATGACAATTTTAACGTCCATCTGTCCAAGTCCAATCCAGGAATGACAGTGTCTAAATGTCTCTAATGGTTCCCAAAATCTTAATAGGGCAGTTTACGGCAAATAAAGAAATGAACAGTGATTTGGACGTCAGTAACATGATTTTCGCTATAGGTTGGAGGAGGAAGTTGGCTGAAGATTTTTTTCCTTCTTCTTTTTAATCCTTTTAAAATATTATATTACTATAAATATTATCTTTTGTCAAAATGTTGTTGTGCAGCTGCCATGTACATTAATATCCAGGTTTTATTTGGCTGTTTGAGCAGATTCAGCATGACTTTTAAAAATGTATTTTTAAACATTTCTCTTTTGTAATTATTGTACATGCAGTTTTTATGAATTGAATTGGATTCCAGTTCACATGATTTGGGAGCTTAAATAAAATATTTGAACTTTTAAAAATTATTTTGTCACACAGTAGGTCCACTTAAAATGGATAGGTGAAGTCAAAATGTGATGTAAAAAGAAATGTAACATTTGGTGACCAGTTACAAAACAAGGATATACAGTTCTCTTATGTAAATTTTTATGCTAAAAAAAAAAGAAAAAGAAAAAGTTCATGGATATGTTCTAGGCTTTGTCTAATGTCTACTAGTTTTCATTTTTGCTTACATCTGTCTGTGTTCATCTTGGATTTGTTCTTGGTCATAATTGTCATAGTCAGAGATTCACCCCTGACTTAGATTTTTGTTATATATTATACACAGTTACGTAACACTGAACATGTTTTATGAAAAGCAGCATGTGTGATAATATGACACTTATGGACATCTTCAGAAACCTGATGACTCTTGAATTATGGGATATATTGGAGTCATCATCATCAGCCACATGGTGGCAACCGATGATGTGCTAAAAGCAACAGAATCATGCAGGCTGCCTGTCTTTTCATCCCATTTCACATCTACCATCTTGCCATTGCTTAAAATACAGTCATGTGAAAAAGAAATTCTATGGTTTTATTTATCAGGCCATAATAAAAAATAATCTGGTCTTTAGCAGGTCTTAATGAAGTAAATACAACCCATGACATATTAGACTGTGTCATTATTTATTTAACAAAAAAAGCCAAAATGGAGAAACTATGGGTGACAAACTAAGTACACCCTATGATTCAGTTGCTTATAGAGCCACTTTTAGCTAACCTGGATGCCAGCCCGAACCCCGCCCACAACATTTTTTGGTCGGGAAGTTCAGTCTGGACTCGATCCATTGAGGAGTAATTATGATCGGTTCAGAAATCGTCGGGCCAATCAAATTGCCAGGGCGGGCTTTATACGATGATGGACAGATAATCTGCAGTTACGTAATCATCACGTTATCAAAGAGCGCTTGGATTGAACTGGTTTCCCTCAGAGATGACTGCAGCTGGAGAATTGAGATGTAGAGATTCCGCTATCACGTCTGTTGTAAAAGAAATGGACAGCGCATTCATTTTAAAAGACGAACATAGAACTGCAATCAAGGCATTTGTCAATCGGAAAGATGTGTTTGCCGTCCTTCCTAAGGGATTCGGCAAAAGTTTAATTTATCAGCTGGCTCCGATGGTCGCTAAGAAGATGGGACGCAATGAAAACCCTGCGGTCATTGTGGTTTCTCCTTTGGTCGCACCAGAGCCCGTCTAACGGAGAGCCTTGGCACTTCTTTGACTAAACGGCTAAATGTATCTCTTTCTCCTGCTTGTCGTTGAATCAACATAGATTTTATTGTTGATTCCGCAAGTTCAATATAGATTATAGGCCAAAAGTCGAATGAACGAGTACTTATGTCCTTTCGATTTCTTACAGGTTAGGCCGTTGTTGGCCGGAACACGCTAGCATTCTGCTATTATGTGACGTCATCACATTTTTGAACGGATTTTTAGAACAGATAAGTGAACTTAAAAATGCAATTTTCAGCTGAGTGTATTATCTTAGCCCTCCCTTTTGAATGCAACTTTCAAATTACTTGACAAAAAATTACATCCTGAGAAAAGTGGATTTCTGGGGGTGAAACCCCATAGACTCCCATTCATTCTGCACTCGCCTGCGAGCACCTCCGTACGTCACTTACTGAGTTGCTCTGATTGGTTGTAGGTCTATCCAATTGACCGTTCGCAAAAGCCACGCCCCCTAGTTAAGGTTACTACGTCCGTCAAACAAATGGACAAACACGACCAGCGCGACAGATTGCCATGACGGGAAGAGACCCGTGCGTGTCAGTGACCTTTTTTGGAGCAATACCTCAGCGATATCCTCCAGATCGAGGCAAAAGGGGTTACAGTATGCATTGGAGGGATATATTCAAAATATAAAAATAGCAATGAAGGAGACCCGACTAATAGCGAGGCTAATGCTTACCGGTCTCAAGCGAAATCTGAGAAACCCCATGTCCTGTACCTCAAATGCAACCTTGCCTTGAAGATTTTATAAGCTGGGGTTCAGTGGCTAATTGTTTGGAGTTAGAAATATTTAACTCACGCTGCATATTTAGTAATTTTGCCTCAGATACAGGATTATACATTCGCTTTAACAAGCAGGTTCTACCACGGCAACCGCTTGCGTGTCATGCTGAATGCGATTTTCGTGTTTAAAAAGTAACTATACATAAGAGACGGAAAGATGCAGATAACCATACATTATTTAAGGTTATTTCTATTTGTTACGATATTGATATATGAACTCGACTGATGTTGTCAAGTAAGCTTCATGCTTTCCCCGTTGCAAACGTGCACTCCTCTAAACTGTAACGTTAGCTACGGGTGCTGCACTGCTAGTTGACTGCTGCTCATTTCCCCCCGAAAATATCATGTTAACAACAACCCTTTAGAAAACGTAATTCCTTTGTGGATCCTTTTGATCTGCTTTCTCCATGTTTCTTTGACTAATCTCAGTGTCTGTCTCACGCACGCTGCACGCGAGTTAACCATGTTCGACACATTTAACTGGGAGTGGGGCCGTCCACACTGTTTTATCCATTGTAGGCACCGCTCACGTTGTGTTTTCGGCTTTGGAAACGGAAAGAACACAACTCCTCCATACAATCTCTCGGGGTATCTAGTGTCCGATCTACAAACGCTGTGGACGCACCGCTTCACCATTTTGCTTGGGGTCAATGTTTGACGGACCTGCTCACATAGTAACGGGTTGCTATGATGTGTGATTGGACAATGGCCGTTTTGGGGGAGGGGCCGGCGAAAGGTCAATTGAGTGCAGAGGTTTTTTTTTCCTGGTTCGGTTAAGACACGCCTCATAATCAAAGCCCTATGGAGCTAGCCTGGTTAAAACCAGACCATTCTCAGGGCCTTTCTCAATCCGTGTTCTTGTCTGTACTTGTGTTCTTGTGAAATGTCATCTTTTGTGGCCCAAGTACTGTCCCAATACACAAGTTTGCATTTTGGCAAGAACGGTTAAAAATCCCGGATGTGTTCTTGACACGCCCATTTTACCGAGAATGCATCGGTTGGTAACTTGTGTGAACTTGACGGCAGAAATATCCCAGCATTCAATTCGGCATTCGAGGAAGGAGAGGCAGGTCAATACAGTAATTCGTTTTTTCATCACTAAATTCACTTCTGAGAACATTTGATGCGAGAAATCAACTGTGTAGATTTCAAATATTGGCATTTTTACGAAAATATATGGCGAATTGAAAATGTGCTCAAACGTTTTCGGAAGTGAGAATCTCCATAAGCGCCTGCGGGTGTTAAGTTAGCTAGTGAGCCAACCGGCCAGTTTGCTCACAGACTCGTTTTACCCCACAGTCAAGAGACCATTGCAGCCTGGCTGTTATCGTCAATAATTCTCGTTATGTTTGGGTACTGCAGACGGTGACGGTACTGCAGACGGTGTGGGGGCATTATTGCGCAATACCAGCAAGAACACATCGTCTCAAACTGTCAGCAGCGTTCTGTGTGCTTGTCATCTTGTGAGTTCATTCTTCCAAGAACAACTAGCAAGAGCGTTCTCCCCAAGAACACAAGTCCGTTCTTTGCATTCTTGGTTTTGAGAAACACCCTCAGTTGTAACTGAGTTATGGTCTGGCAAAGCTTCATAGACAAATCATTTCCAAAGGGGCGTCACCAATGGACGTAGGTCAAATGCCTCTGGGCGCAATTGGATAGACCTAAAACCAATCAAAGCGATGAAGGAGAACAACTTAGTTTGAATAAATGAGCAGACACTGATTAGCTACTTGCTCTACGTTTATTTAAAAATTAACAGCAACACAACTAGAAGTGAATGTGCTTTCTATTAAATAAATCACACAAAGTAAACAAAACCTTAACCAAAAAAACTTTGCAGCGAACTTTGCAATTTAGACGCGCAAACTGGGAACCGGTGCGGTGAGACGTACATGCTCGGGCAGATTCGGCTTGAAGTCGGTCATCCTCGGACGTGGCGCCGCGCCCGCTGTTACAAAAAAAAACATGCACACAGCCAAGCAAAATGGGGTCTTGCGCATCGATATTAGTATTTAAACATTCTCTATGATAAAATAAAAAAATATTTTAATAACATGGTTTTGGCGGTTATAGAGTTCTAATGACGGTGTTCAACTATAACCATCACACCCCTAGTTCCACGGCGGCATCCATCTTTGTAAATGTACAAAATCTGCTTCACCATCGCTGTGCTGTCGTCATCGTGTAAAGCCCACCCCAACGTTTCTGATTGGTGGCGCGATTTCGACGGATTGGAAATGGGCTTGAATGAGCTCTTTGCCAGACTAACTTTCAGAGCAAATCTAAATTTGCCGGAAGTTGTCTGGGTTTTCCCAGGCTACTAGGGAGCAGTATCAGACTCACATTCTGACTAGAATATATGACGAAGTCAGGCTAACTTTTAGCAGTACTGGTAATAACTTGAAGTAATAATTTTCTATATGAATTTATCAGTCTCTCACATCGTTGTGGGGGAATTTTGTCCCACTATTCTTTGCAACGTTGCTTCAGTTCATTGAGGTTTGCAGGCATTTGTTAAATACACGGCTCTCTTAAGGTCCTGCCACAGCATTTCAATCGGGTTGAGGTCTGGACTTTGACTGGGCCAGTACAACACCTTGATTATTTTCTTTTTGAGCCATTCATTTGTAGATTTGCTGGTGTGCTTGGGATCATTGTCCTGTTGTAAGGCCCAATTTTGGCCAAGCTTTAGATGTCGGACAGATGGCCTCACATTTTTTGACTCTAGAATACATTTGGTATACAGAGGAGTTCATGGTCGTCTCAATGACTGCAAGGTGCCCAGGTCCTGTGGCTGCAAAACAAGCCAAAAAATCATCACCCCTCTACCTCCGTGCTTGACAGTTGGTATGAGGTGTTTGTGCTGATATGTTGTTTTTGGTTTTCGCCAAATGTGATGCTGTGCATTATGGCCAAACATCACCACTTTGGTCTCTGGTCAAACTAAGGACATTGTTCCAGAATTCTTGAGGTTTCTTTGCAAATCTAAGCCGTGCTGCCATGTTCTTTTTAGAGAGAAGAGGCTTTCTCCTGGCATCCCTTTCAAACAAGTTATACTTGTTCAGTGATTTTTTAATTGTACTGTAATGGACTTTAACATTTTAACATGAAACTGAGTCTTGTAGAGTCTGAGATGTAGCTTTTGGATTTTTTGTTTCTCTGAGCTGTGCATGGTCGTACCTTATAATCTTCATCACTGTAGAATGATGGACTTCAAATTGTTTGGAAGTGGCTTTGTAACCCTTCCTAGATTGATGGCAGCAACAATTGCTTCTCTAAGATCATTGCTGATGTCTTTCCTCCTTTGCATTTTGTTAACACATACCTGAATGCTCCAGACCATCAAACTGCCAAAACTTCTGCTTTTATAGAGCTGATCACGCTTGCTGATGATCAGTTAATCAAAGACATTTGATTAGCAGCGCCTGACTGCTACTTACTCTTTTCATTCCTATGGAAGCAGTAAGTGCGTACTTTGTTTGTCACACATGGCTTCTCCATTTTGGCCTAGTTTTTGTTAAATAAACCATGACACGGTGTAATATGTCATGAGTTGTTCATCTGAGGTTGTATTTACCTCATTTTAAGACCTGCCGAGGACCAGATTATTTTTTTATTATGTCCTGATACGTAAAACCATAAAATTCAAAAGGGTGTACTTTCTTTTTCACATGACTATATGTTCATGCATCCATACATTATGAGTGACACGCAGACTTCTTTGAAAGCCTTGTTTGTGGTGCATTTTGGGGTTGGAATGATCCAAGAAAAGGGTTGTTGGTTTATTGCGTGTTTAAATATTGGATTGCCCTTATATTTTTGTGTAACAGTTAAGTCTCTCATAATGAGTAAGAAAGATGTGGCAGAATGAGTGAGACCAGAGGCAATATTCTGGACTTGTTTTTTCTCTATTGTATAGGCAAATAAATGGCCCTGTGTTCTCATAAGTTGGGCTGTGAGTGAGTTTGTAAGTGGATCTCTGTGCATTACGGTTTTCTTTTGAGTAGTTGAGTAATTCTTTTTTTTTTTTTTTGACCAAGCCCGCAGGCTGTGCCAACATACTCTTGGATAAAGGGTTTAATGCGAATGGTTCACTTAATCTCTCAAAGCCACTTGCTTCTACACATGCAGTTAGGAAGATATTTTGCATAATTTGTTAAATTTGTAACATTATGATGATCATTTTGCTACCAAATCACACCAATTAACAAATCACACCAATACATAGTCCTATCTCCACACAGTCCTAAACCCTCACAAATGTGCTGAGCTATTGTTTACAGCAGCTTCAGATTGCCTCCTCTGCAGCACTCATGTATCAGTGTCAGGTTCTCTCTCTCAGGCAGGACACAGTTGCTGTATTGTTGTGATTTTTGGCAGAGGGATGCCCCTTATTCAGGAGAAGACAAGTATAAGAACAGTTGAACTTTTCCGTAACTACAGAAGAGTTAGTGAAATGGGACACCTTCCATGTGAAATCAGCCGTAGCTTTTGTAGAGGAATTTTGTGATTTGAAGATTAGAAATTAATCTATGGGACCATATGCTGTGCAAATACCTTTCCTTTGCAGTCAGTAGACTTTTGAGCATGTTTTTGCAATATCCCTGTATGTAATTTAGTATCAAATGCATGTTTTCTTTAGGAAATGGTTGTGGGTTATTTTCCTTATTTCTATAGGAAATAAAGAAGGTGTGTTTGCTAGTTCTCCCCACCCCCAAATGAATTGGTTTAAACCTGAATTTACAACTGGTTTTGCTTCAGTACATTGGACGTCATATGACCCATCATTGTACCAGAATGGCTTATTGTAAAAAAAAAAAAAAAAAAAAAGTCGTCAAAATATTATAGTTTTAAAAATCTGCAGCAATTATTAACATGACATGGGATGAATAGAAAAATCTAAAAATTATGTCTAACACAAAATTAAGTACTAACAATGTGCCAAATGTTGTATTTAAGGAAGGCATGTTATTGTTGCAATAACATATCTGCCGATGTAGGATATTTAATTGTGCATGCTCTGTTCTCCTATTTTAACATTTTATTAGTTTGTCATAAGCTAATGCTCAATTAAAGTCAATTTTAAAACTCTAATTATAAACTCTAATAATTTAGTTAACACTGTTAACGTCTGCATGAAATGAAAATTCACCCTATCTTTTTTCTAAATGCATCGTATTGATATTTTTGTGAAGGATTCATACTCGGGTTGTTTTTTTTAGTCTGGTTTAAGTGACCCTTTTAGTGACCTCTAGTTTTGGGTGTGTTTTGATGAGCAATTGAGTGAGTTTGTGTTGCGCAACACTGCTTTAATTGTCTGTTTCTTAGTCTTTATAGCCTTTTGTCTCCTGAGGCTTCAGAGTCTCTCTGATCCTTCAGTGATTCCCACAGAGTTTAATCAGTTCTGCTGTTGTTTCAGGTGTTCAGTCTCGGCCTTAGAAGCTTTGTCCACAGGCAATATGACCGCAATATAACATTGTGTTTTGTTCTGTTTGGCCCTGTGGGCACTTGACCTTGTTCATGTTTTTCAGTATGTGTGGATACGCTTGAAACACAGCATTTTTTTAAAAAGACATCCTTGAGTATCTTCTCACGTAGCATATGCCAGTCTTCTTTCTTTGTCCAAGTGCTTGTGGATTTGTTTGTCATTATATTTTGCAGCACTGATTTGTACTATACAAGGCTTATTCTCCTGTTGTCCCATGTATTATTTTCCTTGACCTCACTTTCCCTTTAGTTCGAGTGTTGACTCTTGTTATCTCCAGAGCTCCTGTGTGAAACACTGCAAGGCTACTATTAATCACTTTGGTTCTTCACATGCAGATAACACTCAATAGATATCACTACAGCAGCATGAAGGAACTGCTTTTTGTAATGCCTATCTTTGGCTCTCGCTCTCTAGATGCTGCTACAGGTGGGACTGGGTGGACAGCGCTCTGCCCTGGGGCTGTTAGCCATCAGGAGGGTGTGGATTATGACCCGCTCCGCCCATACTGCACCCCGGACACTGGAGTACAAACCCATCAAAAAGGTCATGGTGGCCAACAGAGGTGTGTCAGCACTCAGCTGCTGTGCTCTGAATGTAGTACTAGTATACTAGCTGCTTACTGTTAAACATCATGTGATACAGTTATTGAAACATTTAAAAAAAACTGATTTTAGTTTCAATTTGTTGTATTTTATTTGTATTATTGTATATATTTGTCAAATTACAGGAATATAACACTTAAAGGGATACTTCACCTCTGGAAAGATGAATGTGTATTTAAAATGGGTCATTTATGTTGAAGAAATGTGAAATTATTTTTGAATTTGGAGCTTTCTAGACTGAGAAAAGCCAGAAAATGTATTTTGGCTTATGTGGATGAAAGACTCCCAGAATGCACATGCTTCGCTGCCCTAGGAGGCCACACCTACCGGTAACAGAGTGCAGTAATTAAACAACAAGTCTAGGCTACTAGTGAGTCTCCGTGATGAGTCTGCCCGAAAATGTTTTGAGATCGCCCAAAATGTCCGGAATTCGGCTTTTGCGTTCTACAGTCGCCATTCATTATGTTTACTGTGGCGAGCAGGACGAGGCTAAATGGGCCGTGGGAGAACGGGGCGAGGCCGGTGGCGTGATTAAGTTACTGATGAGCGACATCTGTGAGACGCACCGGTCTCGTATCTCTCACGGAGGAGCGGGAATTTTCTTAGCAATGTTAAAACGCACATCGACCGATCACTTGTTTAGCGTTCATGTAAACACTACATTCAGATTCACCAATCGGAATGAATTCAGTTAGATTGAAACAAAAGGTGCGCATGTAAACAATGAATGGCGACTGCAGAGAGCAAAAGCTGAAAAAGAGGGAAATGTCCGGGAAAAAGAGGATGGTAACCCCTACTACTCAGCTTTCTCCACAAAACAAGAGCCTGCTAGCTTAGCTTCCAAAAAAAGATGGCTGACACTGTGTACATTCTGTGAGTGAGATCCCACCCTCTATGGGCGGGTTGAAAACATGCGGAACAGCCCTTACTACTGGCTGTAGTCTTTAGCCTCTGGCCAAAAAATCCTCCGATGACGCAAAATGACGATTTTTGCGTCATCAGAGGATTTTTTTCCAGACAAAAAATACTTAAATCTCTCGTCTCAGGGGGATATGAGGGTGGAAAGCATGGTAATTCTAAAATACTACAGGTTTTCTACTAATACAAAGCTTAATGCTAAATCCTGAAGTATCCCTTTAATAAAGTTCAGATTGAATTTTAAAGTCAATGCATCCATAAAATACTGCTTAAGATATTGTTTACTGCAGAAATAACAAAGGTTGTATCCTATTCTGAACATAACCATTCTCAGTAAAATACATGGTATGAATGAATTGTACACTCATGCATTGTAATTCATGAAACGGTCTTTGCAGGAGAGATTGCCATCCGGGTGTTTCGGGCATGCACAGAGCTGGGGATCCGTACAGTGGCCGTCTACTCTGAGCAGGACACAGGTCAGATGCACAGACAAAAGGCAGATGAAGCTTACCTCATCGGCAAGGGGCTGCCACCTGTAGCGGCCTACCTGCATATACCAGACATCATCAAAGTGGCCAAGGTCAGACTTTTCTCACACTCGTGTGGGTTCAGTAAAGATGCTCTGTAAATCCTCTGTACAGTAGTTCAGTTTTCTACCTGCATGGTTTTCACTGGCTTCAAACACTATTTTTTTATAATTATAATTTGACGCTTCTGTATTTTTAAAATTAGTTTTTTATGTTTTGAAATGTAGTCATCAAGGCTGCATTTATTTGATAAAAAAATACAGTAAAATCTGGATTTATTATTATTACAATTGAAAATAACAGTTGTGATGCTTAATATTTTTGTGGAAATTTATAAAAACAATTTTTAGGATTCTATTATGAATAGAAAGTTCAAAAGAACAGCAATTATTTTAAAAAGGAATATTTTGTAACATTAGAATTTTATTTCCTGTCACTGTCAATCAGTTTAATGATTTTTTTGCAAAATAAAAGTATTAATTACTTTAAAAAAAAGTACTGTCCCCAAACCTTTGAATGGTAGTGAACTTTTAAAATATTTAAAATATATTATTTATTGTTCTTATGCATTTGTCACACACAAATACAGGTATTTTTTCAACTAATAAGTTATCGTTACAAAGAAAAGATTCAGTAATAGCTAGAAATTAAACAAACACTATAATTATTCAGGAAACTCAAAGACAGCAATACATTAAAAATTATATAAATTGTTACTAATTGGTTTATTTTCAACCCATTCTTATTGATGCCACCAAAACGCTCCAAAGCCATTATTACTGTTTTCAACTAAACCCCATCTATGTCTGCAAGCAAGGTGATTTTAATTGGCTGAATAGACAACCAAATGTCACAGAAAACCAAATATTTGAGTTTGCAAGGCATAAAAAATGTAAGATATAGCGCTGACACAATAGGGTAAGTGACATTTCCATCAACTGACTCTGTCTCAAAAACCAGACTGTTTGGTTCAAAGCAGCAATGTATTCACAAGTTTTTAACACCTACGATTTTTGTTGTGTTTGTGTGTTGAAATGGTAGATTAGGATCGCGTGACCTGTAAAGTACACATACAGCCTGCTGTGATTGGACAGATAGAGCACAAACAGACCTGCTAAGAGCAGTAATTGCACGTAATTATGCCTTCTGACAAAAGAGTTCAGAGTCTGCTGCCAAGAAGACAGGGTAGTGTAGCTGTAAAAACCCTCAACAGGCAGCTGCTTTCCCACATCTCATTTTCTGATTAATTATACCTCCGGCAACTATCAATAGACAAGCTAGTCAGTTATTGGCTTAATCAATAAATAAACAAATATACTGCTTATCAATTCAAAACTTTACCTAATGTGTGTTTTAAAAAATGTCCCAAGTTGCATTAGGTGCATGAAACATTCCTAACATCTTGTCATGACTTGTTTAAGAGACAGCTACATCTGTTAACCTTAAATACAGGTCAATAAACAAAAGGTTTTCAGTCAGTTGAAGTTGGGCTGTATTCTTGGAAGGAAGCCACTACTGCTATTTAGCTGATAACAGAAAGAGCTGTATCTACAACATTATGGCTCAAAGTAATGAAGTACAGGGTTACTGGCAACACTAAGGTCATGGGTTTGAGTTTTCAGGGTATGCGTACTGATAAATTTATACCGTGAGCACTCTGTCGCAGACAGTGGATAAAAGCTTCCACTAAATGTGTAAATGCATTGGGGAGAAAGAAGTCTCTTTAAACAACAGTTTTCTATTTTAACATATTTTAAAATGGTATTCGTCCCTTTGATGGCGAAGCAGAATTTTTAGCAGCTAGTCTTCAGTGTCCCTTGATCCTTCAGATATCTTTCTAATATGATGATTTTTTTGCTTAGAGAATATATTTCTTATAATTATAAATGTTGAAAACAGTTGTGCTGCTTAATATTTTTGTGGAAACCCTGATCCTTTTTTTACAATGATTTGACAATGATTTGACCAAAATAACATTTATTTAAAATGCAAAAGATTTCTAACAATATAAATGTCTTTACTGTTACTTTTTATCAATTTAATGCATCCTTGCTGAATAAAAGTAGTAATTTATTTTGAAGTTTTTGTTTTACATGTATTGACCCCAAACTTTTGAATGGTAGTGTATATGAATCTCCTCTTTTTACAAGTGTTATCATTTGTCATTCTGAATAATAAATGTGATAATACCGCAGTTATTTGAATATGGTTTTTTGGGGATTAATTGTGACCGAATACTTCACAATATGTGTCTGGCAGGAGAATGGCGTAGATGCTATCCACCCAGGCTATGGCTTCCTCTCAGAACGAGCAGATTTTGCCCAGGCTTGTATGGATGCTGGGGTACGTTTTATCGGCCCCACCCCAGACGTGGTGCGAAAGATGGGGGACAAAGTTGAGGCTCGTACCATTGCCATCGGTGCAGGTAAAGCGTTTATCATATACCCCTGCTCTCTCTCATCACAATGTATCATCAGTCGTGTTGTTGAATAGAGTGCAAAAGTGCCCGTCCACCTTTTCAGTGCCTTGGTTCCTAAAGTATTTTCCCCTAGGGATTTTTAAAAGGTCTTTGTTAAAGAGCTTATAAGCCATGAAGCTACGAGGTGAATCACAACATTACAAACTTTGATTGGAACCAAAAACTATTTGAAAATTGGACAAAAAGACAAAGGTAAAAGACTGTACTTAAAGGTGCAGTAAGCGATTTTTGAAAAACACTGTAGAAAGTGAATCAAACCGAGGGGTGTGTTTGTTTGGGTTGATTTCAAATATCAACAGTGTTCAACAATGATTCTCAGAAATCGCTTACTGCACCTTAACAGCTTTAATGAGGAAAAGAACTGCAATCCCATGAATCATTGCAAATGATGATCAAAATAAAAATGTAAATAGAAATATGAAACTATTAATTTAGCAATAGTTGCATTTACTGGTTTAAAATGTTAATGGTTTCTGTAAAATTGTTCTGTAAATATGTTTACATTTTTACTGTACTTTTACAGATTTTTTTTTCTCTAAAAATGACAGGCTTTTTTACAGGGTAGATTTCAGTTACTTGGCCTGTGAGCTGTATGTTTTGACTCTATTTACAGCATTTCCAAAAGAGTGGGGCTCTTTGCTCATTTCAGTTCTCTGATTATTATTTTAAAGTAACAACAGGTTGTTTTTTGCTCTCGGGCTCCCCCTACAGTTGGGAAACAGTATTGTCCTCTACTACTGTCGTAAACTGTCATCCTACATGCACGTGCATTTGTTGACAACCATGATAGCCCTGAACACTGTAGGAGTCACATGCAGGTGTTCCCGCGTGTGTGAAATGTCTTCATCCCAGGTACAGTGGCATATATTTCAGCATGTCATATGAATATAATTTCATGTGTTTTATTTTTTTTTATAACGACAAATGATCGCGTTTACAAGCCAGCGTCATTATAGTAGCCTAGTCTATTGGTTACCGTTTTACTGAATCTATATGATACTTCAATGCAATGTTTGAGTGGTTGATAATAACCATATATCGTCAATATTATAATATCAAGCTACCATAAATGAATCTGCAAATTTTACAAATCGATTTGCATTATAGCTTGAGGCAAGACAAATAAACAAATATCACAGACATGTTAGGTATCCTAAAATATGATTTTATTAATAATCTCCCTCCTTTCTTTGTACATGTTGAGTAGGCTACACTTTTTAGGTCAAACATTTGCTATTTGCATTTCATCGATTGCAAAGTTCAAATCAGAACGAGAATACTAGCGATAGCTAACCATCAAAAACTAGAATATCGTTTACTAGCTACCAGATTGATAATTCGCCACTACTCTAGCGAATTAGAGAGGTTAGAGAGAGTCATTCTTTTTTAGTCCAGTTGGGTAGTGCACATATTAAATAATACCGTTACTGAGGTGATAAAAGCACCAAATTTTACATGAAGATTCTTTAGGACCTCCTGAATGATTTCAGCCTAGGAGCCCAGCTGAAATGTTGAAATTTAGTGTCAAATCACTTAAAAAAACAATATTCATGAAAAACGTTTTTTTTTTTTTTTTTTTTTTTTCATCTCAAGTAAATCTTTCAGGATAATGGCCTTTTAAGACCACTGAATAAGCTTCCTTTTGTTAATTTGTGCTCAGGCCAGTAGATCTTCCAAATTATAAGTGTAAAACAGAGTGACAAGACACCTTATACCTAAAAAAAATCAAAAAGCCCTGTATAGTATAGGCAGAATTATTAAAAAAGGCAGCAAAAATGCTTAAATGTTAAGAGATCTTGGTTTTCTCTTTTATTTTTCAATTCAACTAGGTCATTCATAGCTATTCTACTAAGTTTATAGTTTGGTCATTAGTTTTATGTTAGGCTGCATCACATCACATTAACCCTTTCGCACGTACTGCACCGGTGTGATTAGAACGGTCAGTGCATGCACTGCTAAATTCAAATGTGCTTTCGCGCGTTGGCTGGCGCTGAGCCAGAGACAGGCGCGCTCAGAGCTGTCAACCATATAATGTTTATTTTAGGTTTCAGACATTTAAGTACTAAAAAAAAACAATACATTTAGAGTTTGTAAAATACACACTGATGTCAAAGGAAGAGGCAATAATAATCCTTTCCATAATTAGAAATGTTTTATTCATATCAGATACACATTGTGTAAGTGACTTTAAAGTTTACTCTATTCGTCTCCCAGTTCACCAGCCACTTACTTTTATGTATTTCGGGTGAAGTGGATGAATTCACGTGTTGTAAAATCCAACAGATCTCATGCCTATAGATCATTTCTTGCTAATGTCGAGCAATTCAGAGCGATTGACAATCTTCCAACTAAACTCTATTTTGGGAGTGATGAAACTGCTACCAATTTTGCTTCACATTCTGCTTCTTGGCACAAATCTTGCCACCTAAAGTTTAACAATTCAAAGCTTATGAAAGCGACAAAGAAGAACATGCGGAATGCTGTTGAATCTGGACGGGGAAAGCCAATGAAACGCCAACGACTGGATGTTCGAAAGTGCTTCTTCTGTGAGGGTGGCATAGATCAAGGTGCTCTCCATGAAGTATCAACATTTGATACTGACAAGAATATCCGAACCATGATCACTGAACTTAAGGACACAAGGCTTATGACAAGGATAATTGGGGGAGATTTAATTGCAATTGAGGCAAAATACCATTTACCATGCCTTGTAAAGCTGAGAAATTGCTACCGTGGACTCGCTAGTAAGAGCTACCAATGTCCAGAAAACATAGATGAAAATATGAATGAGTCTCGCGCTTTCGTTGAACTTCAGGACTACATTGAAAAATGTGTTGATTCTGGAGTCCTTCTCTTTATGCTATCTGAGCTCCACTCTTTGTATGTGAATCGACTTCAGGAACTGGGTGTCAGTAAGCAAGTCAACAAAACCAGATTGAAAAATCATTTGCTTCAATGCTTTCCAGATGCACAAGAACAATTTGATGGAAGGAATACAGTTCTTGTTTTCAAGGAGGGCATGAGAAATATGCTAAGGGAAGCTCTGAGGAAGAGAGATTTTGATGAAGATGCTCTCATCCTGGCAAAAGCTGCGAAGATTATTAGAAATGACATATTCAACCATACAGGCTTCAAATTCACTGGCTCCTTCCCAGAAAGATGTCAAGAAACCTCACTTCCTTCAAGCTTAAAGTCTCTTATCTCGATGATAATGAATGGCTCCAACTTGAAAGATCAAGAGAAATGTGAGTCTCAGGCTTGCCTCACAATGGGACAAGGCATTCTTTATAACACAAAGAAAAGGGCAACACCCACTGCTAGGATGACCAGACACAGCCTTGAACGTGAACCACCACTCCCTATTTACATAGGCCTTAATGTACATGTACAAACCAGAAGCAAGCAACTGGTCCAGCAATTAAACCAAATGGGTATTAGCATTTCATATGACAGAGTTATTCAAATTGAAGACTGGCTTGCTAAAGCCACATGTGAACGCTTTGAAGTTGATGGTGTTGTGGTTCCAGCTTGTCTCCGGAAAGGGCTCTTCACAGTTGGTGCCCTTGATAACCTTGACTATGACCCAAGTTCAACCACTTCTGTAGGCTCCTTTCATGGTACTGGAATCAGCATGTTTCAGTTTCCAACTAAGGATGACTGTGGTGGACAGAGACCACCCATTACGATACCACCTTTTGAAAATAAAAATAAAGCTCTTCCTGACTTTTGCCACTGTCCCCGCTGTAGCTCTGAAAAATACTTCTGTTTCAGTGCCAGAGTGTAATGTAGTTACAGCTATGGGTTTATTGGATAATGCTAGAGAAGAGGAAAACAGGTGGGTCAATCATGCACTGCCACTTCTAGAGAAAAGAGAACTAGACAGTGATGATGCAGTTGCATGGTCTGCATATCATGCTTCTATGCAACCATTGGTGGAAGACCCCCCAGCAAAATGTGCACTCCTTCCTCTGTTTTATGATAAATCTGCCACTCCAGCCATGATTAAACATGGCATGAATGTTCTTAGACAAGCTATTGAATTTCTTAATCCTGGACAAATCCCAGTTACTACATTTGACCAGCCTCTTTTCACTCTGGCAAAGTTAGTGCAATGGAAATGGAGTTCATGTAGTTATGCTAGGTGGATTACACACAGAAATGGCCCTCTGGAATACACTTGGCGACCTCTTAGATTGCTCTGGTTGGACAACAGCACTCACTGAAGCAGAAGTAGCATCTTCTGGAAAGGCTGACTCATTTCTGAAAGCAGCACACCTAACTCGCACCAGGCATGCCCACCAAGTCACTCTACTGTCACTTCACAATCTGCAGCAGGAAGCTTTTAGGCTTATTGCTGGCCCCAAAGATGAAGATACCTTTATCACTTGGAGAAATGACATGCTGAAGAAGAGTGCAACTTTCATGTATTGGGATCTAATACTAAGATATGAAACCCTCATTCTCATTTTTGTTAGAGCTCACAGAGAGAAGAACTTCCTTCTATATGTAGAAGTTTTAGAAGAACTCATCCCTCTATTTTTTGCCTCGGACCATACAAACTATGGAAGATGGGTGTCTGTCCACATCAGGGACATGAAGTCTTTGCCCAGTACCATCAAGGATGAGTTTGAAAAGCATTCACACTGGGTTCTCTCAAAGACATACAACAAGTTCTCTGCAATACCTTTCGACCAAGCTCATGAACAAGAGAATAAGATTGTGAAAGGTTGCGGTGGTGCAGTTGGTCTCACAGAAAACGCAAATGCTTTCAGACGATGGATGATCTCTGGACCAGAGTTGGGAAGATTGCTGAAAGAATTTGAAGAGAACTTTCTTCCTGAAAATGACATAGATAATCCTAAGAACTTCCAGCATCATGAACAGTGTCTTTCCACACAGAAGACATTTCAAAGACATGTAGCCAACCTGTCTGAAACTATTAAAAGAATGGGCAACCCTTTCTTGGATGATTTTAAAGATCTAGTCACTCTTGACAGCCGTAACTGTGCAGATGAATCTGTGGCTAAAACAGTGTTCATCTTAGAAGACACAGGCAAGAAACAATATCAACAGATTGTCACAAAGGTGCTAACTGATCGCAGCCAATCCATCCATGATCCAATCAAAAGGAATTCGTTGCAACTCTTCAAGCAAACTCGACGCAAGACATTATCTACACATGGGAAGAAGATTAAAATGCTCCAGAACAACGTGACACTATTTGGTCAGCTGTATATTGCAATGCAAAGTCGTGAGAGTGATTTGGATGAATTCTTTGCACATGAAGTACAGTCCTTCCCTCCTTCCCTCTCTGACTTTGGAAAGATTCACCTGCCAGGCACAAAGTCTGACTTACTTCAATGCCTTGAGCTCCCTGGGCAATCACAGCCACCCTCATGCTTTGACTGCAAAATCTTGGATGGAGCGGTCATTGTCCACAGTCTGTCTACTAATACAGTGAACACATTTAATGAATATGCAAGTAATGTTTTCATCCCTTACCTGCAGAGGCAGCTACAGGATACACAAAGGTTGGATATTGTATGGGATGCATACATCTCGGACAGTTTGAAGGAGTCCACGCGTCAAAAGAGGGGTCAAGGTGTACGCAGGAAAGTGTCTGGCCAAACAAAGCTGCCAGGCAATTGGATGGATTTCCTACGTGATCCAATGAATAAGAAAGAGCTTTTTGCCTTTCTGACATCTAAGACTGAAGAGTTCAACTGGCCCCCAGACAAATCTCTGTATATCACATCAGGGCAAGCTGTATCTTCATTTGGTTCCAGCAGTACCATGAGCAGTTGCAATCATGAAGAGGCAGACACCCGGATTGTGGTTCATATACAGCATGCCCTGGAGCAAGGAGCAAAAACTGTCCATGTGCGTACTGTGGACACTGATGTCATTGTGATTCTTGCAGGTTTATTCCATGATTTACTGGTGATTCAACCTTTGACTGACATCTGGGTGGCTTTTGGCATGGGCAAAAAGTACAGATTTGACCATGTCAATAGCATATGTAAAAGTCTGGGTAAGGACAAGTCTCAAGCACTGTTGATGTTCCATGCCTATTCAGGGTGTGATACAACATCTGCTTTCACTGGGAAGGGTAAGAAGTCAGTTTGGCGGGCCTGGCAAGCCTATGATGAAGCCACTGAAGTATTTGCTTCCCTTGCCAGAAATCCATTCCAGAAATTAGATGCTGCTTCATGGCAGTTCCAAAAGCTTGAGAGACTGACTGTCATCTTGTATGACAAGTCCAGTTCTTCAAGCTCCATTGTCCAGAAGAGGAAAGAACTCTTCTGCCATGGGAGTAGGACAATGGAGAAACTGCCACCCACCCAAGATACTCTACTGCAGCACATCAGACGGGCAGTTTATCAGACTGGAATCTGGGCGACCAGCACACTCTCACAGCAAGGTATTCCTTCTCCAAGGGACTATGGATGGACCAAGGAATCAGGGTCTTGGGAACCAATTTGGATGACACTTCAGAAGTCCCCACAGCCTGCAGAGAACTTATCAAATGTTGCTGTAAGGGGGATTGTTCCACCTGCAAATGTGGCAAAGCAAGTCTAGACTGCTCACCTCTTTGCAAATGCAACTGTAACGATTCATAATTTTCAATTACAAGGCCAATAAAGACCATATTGATAATACTTTAACATGTATTGAAGCTTTTGTTATGTAAAAGTTCATAAACATAAATAAACATATAAAATGTTAACTTTGGGATTCATTTGAATACTTTATCTTGTGCAGGAACTTGAAAATCGCTGTGTTTTTAAGCATATTTCATTGATAATGATATACTTCTAATATGACATGTTACAAAAAAAAATTCCGAGGGCTCCTAGGCCAAAATTACACTATAGACCCTAAGGAAACACCATGCAAAATTTGGTGCTTTTATCATCTCGGTAACGGTATTTTCACTACGCCACCGGACTATTTTCGATGGAGGGTTCGATGCTCCCTGCACACGCAAGGTCTCTCGCTCGCTTTCTCGCTCTGCCGTCCGCGCGCGTTGGAGCACAGTCTCTGTCTCGCGTGCGCGCTCGCTCTAGATTCCGGGAGATTTGAACTAATTTGCGGTATAACTTGTCGATCACGAGTGGCTCAACAGGTAGAGATCTATAGATAAACTCATCTTTCAGGCATTTGACCGACCGGGTTGACAATTTAGCGTGAGAAACCGGGGGTGTGGCGTGTGAGCGTGTGAAACCAATTAAATGCGGGTGTCTCACGGCCAATGCGTGAGAGTTGGCAGCTCTGCAATGTTGATCCTCGTTCTGCCTTTAACGCGATCACTTTCTCTTTTTCTCTTTTTGCTTTGCTCCGATAAAACCTTTGCTTTCTTGTTTTTCTGTGCTGCTTCGGCCATGACTATAACATTTGGCTCGCAAGTCCGATTTTAAGGAAGTGGGGGTGGTGGTGGAAGTGACGTATATGCCGTAAAGCAGTCGAATTTTGTAGTTCTCTTTGTTCGCCGGTTACTACCCGAAATCCGAAGTTTAAAAGTACGATTAAAAACGCTACAGACCCCGTCAGGCTATGGCAGACGTGTCATTCAACCTATTGTAAGTCGATGTACCATCACAAGAGACTTGGAAATATATTATGAAGGCTGAAAAGTTACCTGTTGTTACTTTAATCTTAAAATTATTTTAAATGCTTTTTAAAATTAAAATCTTAAATTACTAAACCTAAATTTGTCTACTAAACTAGTATTATATCAATATTTACATAAAAGACTGGCATGGCATTGCTACAGTACATGTCCAAAAAAATATTTTTCTGGTCATCTTACAGGTGTGCCGGTGGTACCTGGAACAGACGGTCCCATCTCATCTTTGCAGGAAGCTCAAGAGTTCTCCAACAGCTACGGCTTCCCGATTATCTTCAAGGCTGCGTATGGGGGTGGAGGCCGTGGAATGCGGGTGGTCAAAGAGTATGAGGTATCGTGTCTGAGAGTAAAATTATTTGTAGTGGATTGGAACACATTTAATCTTTGCTCCGTTCCGTCAAAGAGCCAGTTGCAAGCTTTGACACTGGAGGGCTTTTAAATGAGCATTAAAGGGAGGCCCTTGTGTGCACTTTAGATTTGTTTGCTGTTCAGTTAGTGGTGCTGTATGAATTGTTGTGCTGGGTATTTGCACCGGGTGACCCTGTGGCTGTGTGTGTGACCAGGAACTAGAGGAGAACTATCAGCGAGCGTACTCTGAGGCCCTGACCGCCTTTGGCAATGGAGCTCTGTTTGTGGAGAAGTTCATTGAGAAACCCAGACACATCGAGGTGCAGATCCTTGGTAAGTGAGTTTGTTTGTTATTGGTTTGTTTGTGTTGGGACAGTCTCTGCAAATCAAGTATCCTAATATAAAAAAAATCAAAATAAAATAGTTCAACCAATAATGAACATTCTGTCGTCATTTACTCACTTTCATGTCGTTCCAAACCTGTATGACTTTGTCTACTGTAGAACACAAAAGTATAAATGTTGCTTTTTTCCAAGCATTTAATGTGAAAAAGGTCTTAATCTTCAAAAACAAATCTTCAGCAAACATTTATGCCTGGTTTCACAGACAAGGTTTCTTGCCTAGTCACAGACTAAAATTGTCTCTTAACTTTAAGCAACTTACACTGACATATTTTAAGAGACCGTATGCCAGTGCAAGTGTTTTGTCTCAAGATGCAGTAATGTTTTTTTGTAAGGCACATTTATAAAACCTACTTGCATGTCCTAATTTAACTAAGGCCCAATCCTGACAACATCTAAGCCCTGTCTGTGAATCCAGGCCTTAGTCTCCTCTACTAACCAGTTCAAAAGACATAAATAAACATGCACCCGTTTGGAAGACATGTAAAAACATTTGCATCATGGCACTGCACATGTGTGCACAAGGTATATTTGAATAAACTGTTTACCATTTATCAAATGGGTTATTAGATAAATCTGCATGAGGGTGAGTAAATGATGACAGGAGTTTTACTTTAAATCTGTTCCCAGACATCGTCATTGAAGAAGTGCTCAAAACCCCCAACAACAAATTAGATTTATTTAAATGGATTGTCTGGCATTTAATTAAAACATATTTGGATATTTGCATGTAGCATACTGTTCTCAACAGTGAACAGAATGGTGCAGTGCTCTGTTGCCTGCTAATTTGCATAGCGTCTATTGATCTTTTATATGATTTTGTTTGTTATATTTTGGAAAAATACTAGCAGATGAGTTTGTTTACACTGCCAGATGGGTTTAAGACTTGCTCAATGAGTTGATCGGTCCATTGTGTATAGGCGATAAATACGGCAATGTCATTCACCTGTACGAGAGGGACTGCTCCATCCAGAGGAGACACCAAAAGGTGGTGGAGATCGCACCCGCCTCACAGCTGGACCAACACCTCAGAGACAGACTGACTGCTGACTCCGTGAACCTCGCTCGACAGGTACAAGGCAACACATCTGACAGATGCCGGCATTGGCTTTTTTCCAAACTGTATGCAGATGCAGATGTTACTTTTTAAGTTCAGTCATTTAACCCAAAACACCCACTTAAAATCTAAATGAAGAATCTAACTTGCAGTTAAAAAAAAAAATTTATAATTCTTTTTTTCTTTTTCTTTTTAACTGTTTTTGTCTTTTGACATTATTTTAGTCAATTTACTCATTTACTGTCTAATTTAGTTGAAAAGAGCAAAATTAATATTATCATTTTATAAAATATTATTTTATCTTAATACTATTAATATTATTACTTCTTCTTAACCAATTATTAATATTTGAATATGTAACAAATAACATGGATACTGTACTTGTTGTGAACAACACATAGATTTAAGCTGCAATATTATGTTTATGTTGTGTGTATATATCTGATCATTAGTCATATTGGATGTGTTAATTAACCTGCTCACAAAGTGCCTCAGTTTACGGGTGTTTCACTGTTCTGCTTCATCTTGCACGTGTCAAGCAGGTGATTCCCAGATATTGACAGTGATTGTATTGTTTCAAACAATCATATTCTTTCTAGATTTTTACTTAAAAAGCAAAACAAAAACATTGATAGTGTATTGTTAAAGTGATAGTTCACCCAAAAATGAAAATTCTGTCATCATTCAATTCTGTCAACCTCAATTTGTTTCAAACCTTTATGAATTTCTTTCTTCTGCTGAACACGAAAGAAGATCTATTGAAGAATACGAGTAACCAAACAGTTGATGGACCCCATTGACTTCCATAGGGGTCCATCAACCAAGTGTGATTTCTTTTGTCATATTTTCTTCAACAGTACGTTTTAGGTAAAATCGTTTACTTGTCGTCATAATGTTTGTTTGTTTTCCCAAATGCCAGCCAGTGAGGATGAAGTGTTTTAGAAAACAAAAACCTAAATGTAGGTTTATTGCAGTAGATGAGAATACAGTACACTGAATTAGACGGCAGGTGGTGCTGCTGTGCCATTGGATTGTGAAACATAATCAAACTCTTCCATTCATCCATTTCACTGCATAAACATATGCCAAGACCAAAAAATGGTTTGTTATTGTTGCAGCAGACAAGCTGTTAGATCAACACAATAGCATCTGCCTTAAAGTAACAAATCTCCTAAAAATCTCTATAGCAATCTATTATTTTTATTGATAACTGGTTTCGACCGCTAACCTATTTGTGCTGTAACCTCTTAGTGTTTTTCAGATGATATCCAGATGGGTCTTGACATTGATATCTGGTCATTACACAGGTCTTTTTTTTTTTCTTCATATGTTCATCTGGCTGACTCTCATCTCTGTATGCCAGTCTGAGCAAGCATATGGAGTTCCTGCACTGGCATTTGGCAAAGTTTGAACCTCTCAATTGTGATTTTAATATTTTATCGGGAGGATATATGAGAAAGAGTGGTGGTTCTTTTTTTGGAAGAGATTTTTGCCACCAGGTTACAAAAAATTATGGGTCGATCTGAAGATGCACACAACCCATGCCAATTATTCCTTTGATAAGCTTCTCCCCTCTTATCTTGGTTACTTGTTGCTAACTCCGACAAGCTTTATATAATGTCTCAAAGACAATGTGATTTTTCACGTAAATGTATTTTTCAGTAATATAAGGGGTATAAAAAATGGATTGGATTTTAATCTTAAATAGGCTGGAATGAATAAGGTCTTTGCACAGCATTTGTATCTGCCATTTTTCTTTTAAAGAAATTGTTAAATTACAAGGTAATGTGATTAAAAGCAGAATTGAGGCAAATGCTTAAAGCATTTTGATAGCAAAAAAAAGCTACATTTGAAAGCGATTACAGTTGATATCATTAGTGTTAAGTGCCCAGAACTGTTCTTCAAAAGACTCACCAGCACTGTGAACTCTGCTTTGACCTGAATCAATAAGTAAATGAATTAACGTTAACTTGGTAAGGTTAATTTACTTCTGAGCCACATTTGCTCAGAAGTAAATTAACCTTACCAAGTTAACGTTAATTCATTTACTTATTGATTCAAAAATAAGTAAATGAATGTCCTTATTGCTTATTACTTGCTCATTTGGGAGTCAAACCTGACATATGACAGCATGCACCTGTCAATATTTATTTTAGTTTTGGAAAAAAGGAAAAAATACCATTTTTATCCTCTTGCTAATCCAGTAAAAACATTTTCATCAATTGCTAACATAATATTGATAATTAACACACTTTTTTTTTTTTTTTTACTTTTTCTTTAATAAAACAAACTACTGACCCTTTTGCTATTTACAGTGTTTTGCTCCTAAATCACACGTAAATGCAAGTTTGTCAGTCTGATTTTAGTGTGACATTTATACAAGTTGAAAACACAAGTCACACTGACAGTTAAGTCAAAATCAAAAGAGCTACAGACGGCTTTTGCTACGTTTTTGATCAAATGCAAGTAAAGACATGCCGTATATGTCAGACTTGCAGCAAGTCATTTTGGATAATTTCTGCCAATTATATAAATGGAAATGGAAACCCCCTGTTGTCCTCGCATGTGTTCTTCGTCTCCAGTGTGTTTACATTTGATGCTTTGAAGCGTTTGTGAGTGACAGTGGAGGGTTGTATTTAAAAAGAGAAAGTTATTGACTGATTATTGACTTGTTCCTGTGCTGATGAACTGACCTCATGAGTGAAAGTCATTCTAAACAGAAAGAGCAAAGAGTTTTTATAAGAAAAGATTAATTCTTCTCGGACTGAGTAAAGATTGATTTGACTTCTCCGGTATTAAAGGTAGGGTAGGCCATTTTCAGAGAGGTTAGCAATAGCAAGCTAACTTTGAAAGCATAAGATCATACCCTCCCTTCAGAGCGTCTCCAAAAATACATCCTCTTCTAAAACGCGTGAAAATACCTACACGGGCAGGTAGGACATCGTATTGCATTCGGATCAAATGCAATGATTGTACAAACATTTTATGGTCCTAAGCCTTTCACAGATGATAGACCGTGCTGTTCAGAATTATTTGCCCCCTTGGTAAATATGATCAAAGATGGCTGTAAAAAATTAATTTGCATTGTTAATCATTTTTATATTTTATTAAAAATATAAATTGAAGTTTCATTGAAGTAAAAGAATTGAAAAAGGGAGGAAAATCACATTATGAAATAAATGTTTTTCTCCAAAACACATTGGGAACAATTATTTGCCCCCTTTTATTAAATAATTTTTCCAAGATAACAGCTCTGAGTCTTCTCCTATAATGCCTGATGAGTTTGGAAAACACCTGACAAGAGATCAGAGACCATTCCTGCGTACAGAATCTCTCCAGATCCTTCAGATTCCCAGATCCATGTTGGCGCTTCTTCTCTTCAGTTCACTCTACTCATTTTCTATAGGGTTCAGGTCAGGAATTGGGATGGCCATTACTACTGGAACTTCAAACGGGACGGGTTCTATGGTCAGATGAAACAAAAAAAAAGTGCTTTTTTGGCAGCAAACTTAAGATGGGTTTGTTGCACACCGGGATAAAAAAGTACCCCATGTGTAAAAGGAAATACTCTGCTGTATCTTTAATGCTGTGGGCCTAATTTTCAGCCAGAGGTCCTGGACTTCTTGTTCAGATACATGGCATCATGGATTCGATCAAATACCAACGGATAAAAAATCAAAACCTGACAGCCTGTGCTAGAAATCTTATAACGGGCCATGTTTGGATTTTCCAACAGGACAGTTATCCAAAAACATACATCAAAATCAAAACAAAAATGTGTCACTGAGCAGAAAACCAAGCATCTGCAATGGCCATCCCAGTCCCTGACCTGAACCCTATAAAAAATGAGTGGGCTGAACCAGAGACAATTTATATAGAGACATGCCACTTCCTCAATCCTCAACAACTATATAGGGAAAACCCGTAACGGCAAAGATGGCGGTTGTATGCACATGCCCCGCCCCTCCCGCTGGAAAGCCAATCGTCTGCTTTTAACAGTCAAGCCGGGAAACATGTAAGCCTATCGTCTGGTTCCACTGACGCATGCGCACAGTTGAGGTTTGTGACAGCGGAGACGAGAACCCTTGCGCATGCGTAGTAAACGTGTCGGGAAAAAGACCTTTTAAACCTTATTTTGGGGCAAAGTCATCAAACCTTTTCAGCGATTTTTATCATATTTTACTGCTGTTTCTATACAAGCAGTTTTCATGTCCCGGTGACCAGTGAAAGTGCAGTTCTGACTCTCTGCCCATTCATTTAGATAGGAGCCTGGTCTTGTTAGTCCGAAATAGCTGCCCGGAGGCGTTGCCAAGATGGCAGCCGAGTGGCATGACTTGCCTAAAAGGACTTTGGCTGAACTGAAGAGAAGCGCCAATATGGATCTGGGAATCTGAAGGATCTGGAGAGATTCTGTATGGAGGAATGGTCTCTGATCTCTTGTCAGGTGTTCTCCAAACTCATCAGGCATTATAGGAGAAGACTCAGAGCTGTTATCTTGGAAAAAGGAGGTTGCAAAAAGTATTTAATAAAAGGGGGCAAATAATTGTTCCCAATGTGTTTTGGAGAAAAACATTTATTTCATAATGTGATTTACCCCTTTACACTTTCAAATCTTTTACTTCAATAAAAGGTTGGATTTTTGCTTTTTAATTTAAAAAAAAAATAAAATATCAAAAGGATAAACAATGAAGATGGTTTTTACAGCCATCTTTGGTCATATTTACCAAGGGGGCAAATAATTCTGACCAGCACTGTAAATACATTTCGACTACTTAACTTAATGATTTCTATCAGAATGTGCTGAGACTTTCAACTAGCATAACAAAAAATCTTTCTGGAACAAATCTCCTACCCTGCATTTAAGTAAAAGAATTGCTTGAAATGTTCAAATTCTGTGTTTGTCGTTTAATGCACATGAGGGTGAGTAAATGGTGACAGAATTTTCATTTTTGGGTGAACAATCCCTTTAACAGCCAAAGGAAGACTGGAAATGATGGAGAAAAGGGAGCAAATGTCACAAGGCAGATTTAAACTCGCAACACCCATTTGAGCAGCATGGCTCAACAACGTGTTAGAGCATTAGCTCATTTTCACAAGTGGTTTCAGAACCCCGCTTTACACTGGAAAGGTAATCCATTTCATAGTTGGTAGCATTTTTTGCTGTTTCTGTTGACTTGGTTGTGCGAGCGTGTGTAATCATGTCCACTCACAGATACACCACGTCCTATGTGCGCCATTGCACGCCTTCCTTAGCACAGTTTGTGTCAGTCTGATGAATCACAAACATGACATTTCTTGCATAGTATTAATAACGCTATTACTATTCATGAAAGTTCTTGCACATGGTGGATTTTTCCTAGCAATGTTCAAAGACATTTACATTTCGCAAGCAATTTTAGATATAGAGTTCCTGAATAAACATGCATGATTACGTTCGGAGAGGCTGTAATCAGCTGCCACATTGAAAAGATTCATTCAGTGTGTTAAGTGTAGAGTTCCTTTTTACTTCCACTTCTGAATTCAACAGACACGCGTACAGATAAAATACAGCGCCGATCACCCGTCTTTCACCCCTTCTGGACTCTCTGCTGACAGTTGTTTAGCATTCTGCAGAATATGAATGCATTAGCATTTTATGTGCGTGTGTGCGCAAACGAGAGAGATGGAGTATTGTCTGTGTGAGTGTGAAGTGAGGAAACTTGGTGAATGAGGGGAGAGAGAGTGCTAACATCTCTCCTCCATCTGTTCTATCATATGGACAAGGGAAATAGAGAAGATGGTCTGGCTTTCAGATTTCTCAGAGCAAGCATTAAAACCTCATTTGAGCTTTTGACATGTTCCCTTAGACGCTTGAAGCTCTCCTCAATCTCATTTTCTATTGCTGAGTACAGCTTTTCTCTTAAGAGCAGCGGGATGTATCCCTCTGTTCTCTCACTGTTGGCTCCGTCTTTAATGTCAAAGAAAATTCTCCCTGGCTCTTTTAATTGTCTAATTCCTTTTTTGAAGCGTGGCAGAAGTTTCACTCGACTCTGTAAGAATGAAATGGCCTATCACCATCATGTTTAATCATTAGAAATGTATGTCACAGAAATGGAAATGTCATGTGTGATAATGTTTCCCCTTCTTCATGTTGGGGGCAAACATGACTTGAACTGACATTTAGCAGACGTTCAGCACGGTTTCTAGCACTAGCCATAAGAATATGAACTGGGTCAATCTTTGAGACAGGTGATTTTTCTTGTTTGATAAGGTTGTGGTATAATTTTCAAGTTGTATGCGAAAGTGTTAATGTACCACCTAAATTTTGTACATATTCCTTTAAGAAAGGTAACAGATTTGATAGTAACAGGGTTGATATTTTTGCTAGTTTATTATGCTCAAGGTCATGAAACTAAAAAGCATTTGAGAATTTAGTGCTGATGTTTACAAATATTCTACTTGTAACAAGTTGACAGAGTTAACCTATACTTCTAAAATTAATAAAACGTAAGATAAAAGTGAGTGGACTTTATTTAGTGCCATTTAATTTCTGAAAGGACAATAATGCCATTATGACAGGTTATATATTTATTTAAACATTTGTTTTTCTTTTTGGAATAGTTTGTTACTTTTAAAAGGGCAGAAATATCAGGCAACGGCTGATTTAAAAAAAAAAAAGGCGGATTTGAACCGTTGGCGCATCAAAAGCTAACGCCACCGGCCTTTCTCTCTAAACCACTGCTCCTTTCAGCTGGATTTCTTTTGTAATTTTGCCTGGCTCAATTAAATAATGGTGGGCGGAGTTCGTGTAAATGGCATATGCCAACAAGGCGGGCTGTTTGCACTTGGTGTAAATAGACACTCTGGAAATATTATGGTAACAGGGTGATGCATAACTTTATTATTATTATTATTATTATTATTAATAATAATACATGTCCAACTAAAATAATAAATAGAGGGATATATATATATACACATGCATACAGCAAAGGAGAAGTTGAAAAATAAAGACAAAACATATTTAATTAGTGCTGTCAAATCGAGTAATCGCAATTTAATAAACCTTTATTTAACCAGGAAAGAAGACTCACTGAGATTAAAATCTCTTTTACGGGAGTGTCCTGGCCAAGTCTACAAGAATTAATAGCATCTAACATAAGTTTGTGTTTACATAATATGTGTGTGTGTATATATATATTATTAAACTTATTTATCATATGTCTGTTTGTACGCATGTCTGTGTATATGTACATTATGTATATTACATACACACACACACACACACACACACACACACACACACACACACACACACACACACACACACACACACACACACACACACACATATTAGTTGTATATAAATGTGTGTATACAATAGAGATATATATACAATATACATAAATTTAATAATATATACGGTATGTACACACACATATATTATGTAAACAAAAACCTTTGTTAGATGCGATTTATCGATTTTTCATCACTAATATGTATATGTACAAATTGCACATGTTTTGTAGGGTGTCTCAACTAGATACTACAAAGTTATAAGATATTTTATCCAAGTCCTTGTTAATAAAAACGGAGGCTGTGGTGGTGTTCTCTCTGACCTTCAGAGCTTTCGTCATTTCATGCTACGTGTTTTTGTTCTTCTGTACTGGATGTCTGTCTTTTTGTCCCTTTCTGTTCTCCGAGGGCTTGAAGCAATGTTTACCGGTACAGATTTCCTCTCAATAGTCAATTAAATTTTTCCATTCCGTTCTCCATGCTAACACAATGATGTTCAGCCTTGTAATTTGTCCTTTTTTTGTCGAAGCCCCTATTAAACAGGTAACCATGTTGTCATGGAGGAAGAAATATGTGAGAAGACTCTCTCAACCATTTATGTTACACACATTTTGTTGACCTTTTTCTTCATTGGGGTGCTGCTTAAATTGTTGCGGTCACTGTTATAGCTTTTTTTATGTGTTGTTTGGTTAGACGTCCGGGTGGGAAATTAAATGGCATTAACATAACAGAAACATCTCCCCTGTTTTAACGTCTTTTTTAGTTTTATGGCAGCTGTTGCCATGGAGACAGCTGCTCTACCCACGATGCCTGAAGCACAGGTTGGGGATCACAGCCTTGATGTGGTTTCAGATCCACAGTCAACACTCACTGTCATAAACCCTGTTTGCGTGTGTTTGAGGCAAGCTGAGGTTGATTGTGAACATAAAGCATTTTCGCTACTAATCATCAGTAAAAGACGAGGGTATTTACATAACGCTGTTTAACTTCAGTGATTGCGTCGTCGTTCTTCTGTCTAACCTCCTCTGCTAGTCAGAATCTCAGTTTCTCACCGTCACTACTGTCTCTGTCTTGTTCATGCTAGGATGTAACTGAATCTACAAAAAAGTTTAATGTTTAAAGGAACCCAAATGTCATTCACTCACCATCATGTCCTTCATATTATTGACTTTCTTGTGTGAAGAACAAAATGTATTTTTGGTACAAGAAGCCTTAAAGACTCCCTGTAGTCAATAATCGTATCCCTTAAAACTTATCTTTGATCACCAAAATGACATATTTAAAAGTTTTTTTGCAGTGAAAAAGTGTATTCATGCCTTTAAAATAGCATGAATGTAACTACACCCTTGCTTCAATTAGTATATGCGGATCCATGAATATGCAAATGAGCCTAGCCTCCACTCACTCATACAGGCTCGTCTACAAGTCGATGTATCAGAATGGGAATGCGTTTTATGTATCGCTCTTTGCAACGTCGGACACATAACGGTAATTAATATGATTAGCCTTTGGCTCGACTACGTTATCAAACAGCTAATAATGTGTTGCTAATGTTACACAAACCATGTTCCCGTTCACCATCTCCGAGTCAGACAGCTGCCATCTAACAATCAGCTTCCTAACAAGCTTTGAACAACTCAGAACATTAGTGGAGAAAGGCATATAGTCCATCATAACGTTGTAATATGCATCATATACATAATTCACCCTCTATATTGCTAAATGTACACGATTTCTTATATCGACAAAAAGATATACCAGGATAACCTGGCTTCTCTCCCGATTCCCCTGCTAGTTCGCTGTTAATGATATGCTAAAGCCCACCCCCTCGTGACGTGATTGGTTACAAGATAGTTTGTGACGTAAGAAACACCAGGGATTTCAAACTGCGCTTTTGAGACTGTCAAAATGCTCAGCAATGGTGTTGACTTATGAATTTGCATGTGGTTTGTCTTAAAGGACATTAAAAACATAGACATATACCAACTAACAAATTTACTACTAACAAATTAAATTTTCACCACAGGGGGACTTTAAAGGAAAAATATACATACAATTGATTATTACAGCCCCATATTATTTTCTTTCTTCCATAAAACACAAGAGATTTTTAAGCTGTCAGAGCATGTTTTGAATACGAGGAAAATAGATGTGATACTATGGTTTGATAAGTGATTTAGACTGAACCTGCAAAAACTGTGAAAGCACTGTTAAAGTAGTTTATCTGACTCATATGACCCATATTCCAAGTCTTATGAAGTCATATGTTTTTGAGTGAGAAACAGATTAAAAATTCATTATTCACTGAGGATCATCTTCACACCTCTAAAAAAAAAATGTTTTCACCGGATTTGATATAGATACGAAACAACATTGTCTTTCTCATTCACATGACCAACTGTGAATTCATTTACTTAGAGTTTGATTTCTACACCAGAGGAAACATTATCAGTAAACAACGACACATTTTTCAGACTGTTCCTCACGAACCTGTCAAATTACTTCAGAAGGCTTCAATATAGCCGCACAAGTAGTAAGCGCTACTTTTATGAAATTTGAATGCTCCTTTTTTGTCATTTTTAGAGTTTGGCAGTATAAAATCACAATCCACTTTCCTTGTCTTAGAGAAACATTCTGCCTAAGATCTCTAGATTTGTGTTTCATGACAAAAATAATATGGGGTTAGAATGACATTTGATGGTTTTATGGTTATAATATACACAAAAAAAGTAACTCTCTTCAACATTACTTGGGAAAAAATGTTTAATCAAAAATGCAGTAAAAACTAATATTGTGAAAACAACCGTTTTCTGTTTTATTCCATTCCTGTGATGGCTGCTGAAAATTCAGCTTTGTCATTGCTCCAGTTGTCAGTGTCACATGATCCTTCAGAAATCATTCTAATATGCTGATTTGACATTTCTTGAAACATTTCTTATGAATTTTGAAAACAACAGTTGTGCTGCTTAATATCTTTATTTTTATGGATTTATCTGCTGTTTCTAAACCCATATTATTTGTCCACTAATTTGAATTGGAGTGTTGGTCACAGCTCTGCTCGAGCCCTCTCTGTTTCTCTCTCTCTCTCTCCTTTCAGTCATACTTCCATATTTTGACTCTTACATGAGAACCAACCCAAAAAGTTCCTCCATCTTTGACCTCTCCTGTCTTTTGTCATAGCCTGTCTGCAGACCCGGTTTATGCTATGGATGTTGTGAAGTAATTAGAAATTGTATCAAGCTGTGAAACTCATAATTACTCATCTCTCTCCCTCCTTCTTTCTCACCCTCTTTAGTCCTCTCGGTGGAATGCCATCTGTCCTCCTCTCTTGCTCTCCTTCCTTTCCTCCTCTCATTTTACCCATTTAATTACCTGTCTGTACCTTTCTTCTCGTGGGCACTGTGCACGGTCTTGTTTATTTTCATCTTTCATTGTGGCGGTCTAATAGTTTTAATCTGCTCGCCGTATTTCAGTGTGTCGGAGTGTGAGAAAGTGCTGGGAATGATAAATGTTCTCAAGTCTTGGTGTACAGTCTTCATGTCTTCTCGCGGTCTCACAGGGCTTGCAAGATTTTCGAGCGGGTGTTAGTATGAATATCAGCCAGGAATTTGAAGGGTTTGTTGTTTGATCTCAGTCTGTGTTGGCAGCCAGTTATCAAGGATGCTTTACTCTCCAAATACTGTGTGTGTGTGTGAGAGAGGCAGTGTGTATCCATATTTGGCAGCTGAGACTGGCCTAAGGACGAATTGGATTGAATTCCTGCGAAATTTGGGGACAGGATTATGGAACCTCCTATTGGGCTTTATGTGGTGTGTGTCAAGATGTGGCCTAGTAAGAGGCAACCTGCTGTCTCGGTGCCTTTCTAATAATCCGCCCTTACCACAATGTACCATAATTTACACTAATACCATGTTACCAGTTTTATTGCAGCAATAATTATAGTTTAGACACAATTGTCATAAAATAAAGAATTGATAATTGATAATGATAATTGATAAATTTTTACATAAGATCCCATAATGATTAACCAAGATTTTACAGTTGCAATACTATTTTTAGTTGTGCTTTCCATGAATAGTATACATTTGATGTCCCATTATTTTAAAGACACAAATCCCGTTTCCTTTGGAGAGAGAATTAGATGTATTAGATAAACTATTATCTTACAAAAATTAATATTTTTGTAGTAGTTTGGAAGTAGTTTGTTGTAAATATGTTAAATGCATCTGTCAAGCTCAACTATTTAACCTTGTTATTGTACAAAAAATTACAAATGACAAACAAATATTTATCTTTAATGGGAAGGAACTTTTTCTTTTTTGTGTTGTAAACTGTATTCAGTAGAAGGGGGAATTTACTATATAACGCGCAATTTCACGGAATTAGTAAAAAAAATTTGAGGAATAAATAGAAAGCAGTTAAGTACACTTGAAATCAAATCGCAATGTAGACTAGTGTGTGAATATTAAACCACAAAGACAATTTAAATACGAATCATGAATGTTCTGTGTGAATGAATGGTGCAGCCGACGCGCAGTTTCATTTAGCTGCTACCACACACACACACACACACACACACTGAAGCACGTGTGACGCTTGCGCTGTTTTTTTGAAGACACAAATGCATGAACTTCCTCTCCAGGCTCTAGATCCACTCCGAAAGTCACTTCGTGATCATTTAACCGCTTCATTTGAGAAAAACTATCATCATGATTCATGACATAAACGCACAGAAACTCAAAAAGTCTTCACGGCAACCCGTCAAAATAAAAGTTCGGTTTAACTTGACAGAAATATATTACTGTTGTACAGTAGAATTTAGATATGTCCCAGTGTAATAAATTACTAACACTAATCCAAATAAATTATCATCAATTTAAGGAATAATCCATGTTTTAATTTTAACAGTAAAGCTTTATGCACCACGTTATTTGACAAAACAACCAGAAAAAAACAGAAACCAGAAAAAACAACACAGAATTAATGTGAATTTTTTTTCCATATTTTAAAAAAAATGTTGTAGCCTATAAATTTAATGATTCATAATATATGATTTCAATTAATTAGACATGCTTTTTGATTGCTAAAAAATGTATACCACGTATCCGTAACACGCCCGCTCCGCAACACTAGCAGCCACCAGTACTGGATGGCCACCAGTAAAGACCATTTTTGACCTAGGAAAAACCCTGTGTGCAGTATTTGTGGATTTTGCCTAGAACCTGTGTGGTTTGAAGGAAAGTATGAATATCCTTGTAGATGTATTTAAGGGCCACACATATCTAATTAGCCATTTTAAACACTAGGGCATCACACAATTTACCAAAAAAAAAAAAAATTTATAATATTTTTGACTTTTTAAAAATGTTCATAGCTCAATCCATTTCCTCTGTTTCCTCAGGTCGGTTATGAGAACGCAGGCACAGTGGAGTTCCTGGTGGATAAACATGGTAAACATTACTTCATCGAGGTCAACTCCCGTCTGCAGGTGGAGCACACAGTTACTGAGGAGATCACAGAGTAAGTGTCTCTCGTCTCTCTCTGTTTGCCTGCACATCATTAAGATATCTCTGAGCCACACACACACACACACACACACACACACACGTATATATATGGGCTGTGGGGGTGTAACGGTTCACAAAATTCACGGTTCGATACGATACACTTGTCACGGTTCAGTACGTTTTCAATACAGCAAAAAGAAAGAAATGCCAGAGAAATTTCCTTTATTTAATTTTTTTAAAATTCATCATAAAGTATGATTTTTTTTTTTTTTACTTTGAGCAATGATGGAGCTATACTTGACTTTTCTTAGGAGCATATAAAACAAAATGGCTCCTTTTAGTTCAGATTAACATTTTAGGGCAGCAATTGTATTCATAATGTCACAATAAAACCGACGTAATGTTACTTGAAAGCATTATAGCCTACTATTCCTGCCAAACTTCCATGGTTACAGTTAGTAGTGTTACTACAGTAAATCCATGGTGAATGTTGCTGATCTGTGGACACTGAATAGTTCATTCATGGCACAATGTTTCTTCCTGGTTTCCACGTCAGCGCTTTGTTGTTTCTACATTAATTTGAAGATTAAATATGAAATTATTTAAAGATATTAAAAAACGTACTCGGTTACTAACGTAACCTCGGTTCTCTCTAGAAGAGGGAACGAGTACTGCGTAATATCTTACGCTAGGGGGAAAACCTTTTTTCCACGAGATATTGAAGCCAAAAATTATCCTTAATTTTCAATTAATGTAAAACGCGTTGCGGCAGCATGCACACATAGGCAAGACGGCCTATTGGCTGTCCTGCGGCAACTGCAGCAACCTATCGAGAGAGGCCCTTGGTGACGTCAGATCCAATGGGGGCGCGAAGCGCCCACTACGTCACCTCCCGCCAAAGCGGGCGTGGTCTGGGCCTATAAATATAGCTCGATGGGCTGATATAATCTGGTTTTTCATCGCCGAAGCGAACCAGAGCGTGTTGCAGGCACGGCAAGGATACGCAGTACTCGTTCCCTCTTCTAGAGAGAACCGAGGTTACGTTAGTAACCGAGTACGTTCTCTTACGAGAGGTTCTCTCGTACTGCGTAATATCTTACGCTAGGGGAACACAGTGTAAAACGCCGTGCGTGCTGGGATCCAACACCAAAGTCCCAAAGGCAGGTGCCGGGGCTCATATAGTGCATAATCACCAGGGACTCACAAAGAGTCTGAGAAGAGAGGCTAGAAGCGTCATTCCCAATAAGTTAGCGTCCTAAGGGAGCTAATCACATCAACAGTGTTCCACACAGTCAGACTCAGGGTGAAAATGTTCGGCCTGAACTGGGTAATGGTATGGGTCTTGCTTTTGCCCATAGAGTTATTTTATCGATCAGCAAGCGGTGCTCAAGCGGTTGTAGTATTCTGAGCCGAAGCAACGGGGCAGACAATACTGATTTTTAGACCGAAAGTAGTTTAGCCTGTAAGGCGGGAACCTCTAGGTTATAAAACCTTATAAATGTAGACAGGGAGGCCCAGCCTGCCGCCATACAGATATCCTGCAAGGTAATCCCGCTAGACCAAGCCCACGACGAGGCCATGCCTCTTATGGAGTGCGCTCTAACACCTAAAGGACACTTCAAGCCTTTAGACGTGTATGCCAGCGCTATGGCATCAACTTTCCATCTGGATAGGCTCTGTTTCGATGCGGCTAGTCCCTTAGCACGTCCGCTGAACGAAACGAAGAGCTGCTCAGTCTGTCTGAAAACAATAATGCCCTTAATGCCCTGACTGGGCAAAGGAAGCTCGCGTCCTTTTCCTCGTTGTAAACCGGCAGGGCAGACAGGGAAATAACCTGAGCCCTGAACGGTGTGTTGAGGGATTTAGGCACAGCTGCATCAGAACTGGGAACCAAGCCTGGTTTTTCCAGAGCGGAGCAACAAGTAGCACTGAGCATCCGTTTTCCCTGATTCGTTCCAATACCTGAGGCAGGAGTGAGACGGGGGTAAAAGCATAGAGTGGGCAGCGGGGCCAGACGTGGGCCAGCGCATCCCTGCTCTTGGAGAAAAATTTCGGACAGTGAGCGTTTTCTTGGGATCTGCCGTCTGCGGGTGCAGAGACCATTCTCCTGCTGGAACATTGTTTCTGGACAGTCTGTCTGGTCCCAAATTCAGGTGACCAGGCACATGTGCTGCTCTCAATGAGCGCAGATTGTGCTGAGCCCAGACCAGGAGGCGTCCTGTCAGCCTGTATAGGTTTCGCAACCTGACGCCACCCTGGCTATTTATATAGGCCACCACTGACATGTTGTCCGAGCGGACCAAGACGTGGTGACCTTTTATTCGGGGACAAAAACGCCTCAGCGCGTTGTTGACATCCATCATTTCTAGACAGTTTATGTGTAGGAGCTTCTCCCGTTCTGACCACTGGCCAAAGAACGGTCTGCCCTCGAGCAGCGCTCCCCATCCCGAGGTGGAGGCGTCCGTGGACACCACCTTCACACTCGAGGAAGTCCCCAGGATTACACCTGACTGATACCAGTCGATTGCTCTCCAAGGTTTCAGAGCTGAGACGCATTTCTGATCGACCTTGAGGCGAAACAGACCGGAGGCCCATGCGCGAGGTGGTACTCGCGCTTTTAGTCATAACTGCAGCGGGCGCATGCGAAGCAGACCCAACTGGAGTACTGATGATGCCGAGGCCATGAGGCCCAGCATTTTTTTTAAACCTTTGGAGCGGGACTATAGTGCCACAGCGGAAGGATTTCGTGATGCGCTGAATGTTCAGTCTGCGCTCTGGCGACAGTCGCGCTGTCATAGACAGCGAGTCCAGTTCTGTGCCCAGAAAAGATACTCTCTGACTGGGAGACAGCGAACTTTTCGCCCAATTGACTTTGAGACCTAGATTCTCGAGATGTTCGAGTAATATGGTCCTGTGTTCTATGAGCTCTGAGTGTGATCGAGCTAGAATCAGCCAATCGTCCAAGTAGTTCAGAACTCACATGCCCCGAAGTTTCAGGGGTGCGAGAGCCGCGTCCATGCACATTGTAAATGTACGGGGTGCTAGGGACAGGCCGAACGGTAGGACTGTGTATTGATATGCCTGGCCCTCGAAGGCGAATCTCTAGAATCGCCTGTGACGTGAAGCTATTTGTATTTGGAAATACGCGTCCTTCAGATCTATTGACATAAACCAGTCCCCTTGGCAAATCTGCGCGAGGATTTTCCTGGTTGTGAGCATTCTGAACTGGCGTTTCACAAGCACTTTGTTCAGTTGTCTTAGATCTAGAACGGGTCTGAGACCCCCGTCTTTTTTCGGTACCAGAAAATATCTGCTGTATAGGCCCCCTTCGCTCTGAACTTGAGATAAAGGCTCTATTGCCCCTTTGCTCAATAGTTTTGCTATTTCGGCTCGAAGTAGATGAGCTACTTCGGTTTTTACCGTAGTTTCGACCCGCGCCGTGTAGCGGCGGGGACGTCGAGCAAACTGCAGCGAATAGCCTCTTTTTATAGTGTTCAGCACCCATTCTGATACCCCGAGAAGCTTTGCCCACGCATTTGCATGAATAGCTAGGGGTAGAATGAGATCTGGGCTCTGGCCGCAACATAGTGGCGACCGGAGAGCTTCGGTGTGCTGTAACGTGAACGCTGTACTTGCAGCGTTTGAGACGGGGGTGCGCCGATCACGGCGGGCAGCCTGGCCGCGCTCGACTCCCTTATGGCAGTTTGCTGAGAGAGAGCGAGCGGGGCGAACCCTGTGGGGCTTAACATGTCTGTGAGTGAATGTAGGCGCAGGACAGCGGGCACATTTACTGCACTGAAAACACTGTCGGCATGAGCTTGACTGTATGTGTGTTGGTTTTGTTTTTACAGAAACTGTGGGATATGCAGTGTTTATGGGCACTGGGTTGTGGGCACATTCACTACATTTAATGCACAACCGACATGAGTCGATTTTATTTGTGCGAGCCCTGTACTGTGTTTGTGTGTAGAAATGAACACTGGGCTGTGGGCATTTTTATTACACTCATAACACCATCGGCTGTGGCCGGAATACCAGAAATTACACTGTTTATGTGATTTATCTGGGTCGCCGTGGAAACGACATTTGTGTGCAGGCAAGCGGGCCGTGGTACCAGCTTGTTTACTGCAAAATACACTTGGAACAGTCGAAATTTCTGGAACTGAACGAGCAAAAAGTTTCGGTGGAAGTCTGGCCCGGGCGAGACTTAAACACCGTAGTTTTCCTAGGAGGGCGAGGAAGACTTTGAGGCCTCGGGCTTTATCTCAATCGTTTGCCGGGGCCCACGTGGAGGGGGGCGGCGGCCGGCAGAGCGAGAGCGTGGTCTCTGGTCCCGGGCTTGACGTCCGGCTCCGCGTCCGGCATCTCAGATAACGTCAGCCATAGGTGTCTCTCAGCAACGGTGAGAGAAGCCATGTTCCGCCCAATGGCCTGTGCAGCGGATTTCGCGAGTGTGGTATCCTCTGTCTTTAGCACCGTCCACCACGGAGAATGCTGCTGAGACAGAGGTACGCGGTCCCTTTGCAGGAAACATCCATCCAGTCGGTTGTGTGCGGGCTGCGCGGGCGCCGTCCACTCAAGGCCGAGGCTCGCCACGGCCTGTGAGTAGACGCATCAGCTCGGATTTGATGCTGGTCCGTTTCCCTGACGACTCGCGGGCAGAGGGGGGAGGTCCACAGAGCTCGCCCAATCCTCACTGTCCGACGCCAGGATGGAGCAGCTGGCCTTCTCTACAGATGCAGCTATCTCGTCGTCATTAATGGCGGAAGCGGCGGCGGACGGCGGCCGTTGTCCGTCGGTGAGCGACTCTGGTGAAGCTGGTGAAGCTCGCGGGCGAACCGGCGAGCTTTCACGGTCTGGAGAAGGCTCGGGGACCCGCTGAGTACGGCGCTTTTTACGGCGTGGCACTATAGCAGGCGGAAGTGCAGACTCGGAGAAAAATGTATGGCGAGTCCTCAAAGTCACCATGGCAATAGCTCGCAATGATGGCAGCCGCCGTCAGCGAGCGCGAGAGCTGCATGATCCTTACCCAAGGAGGAAACGCAGATGAAATGGCGGTTCCCGTCGCTGAGTGCGGCTCGGCACGAGCCACAGGAACGAGGCATCTTTAAAAAGACGCTGCTCTTTTGAATAGAGAGAGAGTGTGAGTCGCAGCGGCAACACACACTCGGCAGAGTAAAAGGATATAAACGCCGGAAAGCGTAGCAGGTACGGCGACTGAAGGCGGCGAGATGAAGGCCAGCGGCTTCATATGCAAAGGCTCGTCCCGCAGAAAGCTTTTCTCAGACGGCACGGCTCTTCACTCCGGATCCAGCGATGCATGAGCTTCACTGAAGAGATGAAAAATCTGATTATATTAGCCCATCGAGCTATATTTATAGGCCCAGACCACGCCCGCTTTGGCGGGAGGTGCCGTAGTGGGCGCGAAGCGCCCCCATTGGATCTGACATCACCAAGGGCCTCTCTCGATAGGCTGCTGCAGTTGCCGGACAGTTGCAGGACAGCCAATAGGCACGCGAGCCATCTTGCCTATGTCTGCATGCTGCTGCAGTGGCTCAGTGGCTCAGTGGTTCATGCAGATTGTCTACAAACCGGAAGGTTGGTGGTTCAATCCCTGGTTCCACCTGACCAAGTGTCGAGGTGTCCATGAGCAAGACACCTAACCCCAGCTGCTCCCGACGAGCTGGATGGCGCCTTGCATGGCTGACACCGCCGTCGGTGTATGAATGAGTGAGTGAATGGGTGAATGCGAGGCAATATGTAAAGCGCTTTGGTGGCCATTGGGTCTGTGAAAGCGCTATATAAATGCAGTCCATTTACCATAATTTTTGGCTTCAATATCTCGTAGAAAAGAGGTTTTCCCCCTAGCGTAAGATATTACGCAGTACGAGAGAACCTCTCGTAAGAGAACTTTGTTGGGAGCGATTAATTGGTTAAATTTTTAATTGATTGACAGCACTAATATATCTGATATATTCAGTGGGGAGAACAAGTATTTGATACACTGCCGACTTTGCAGGTTTTCCCACTTACAAAGCATGTAAAAGTCTGTAATTTGTATCATAGGTACTCTTCAACTGTGAGTGACGGAATCTAAAACAAAAATCCAGAAAATCACATTGTATGATTTTTAAAGGGACATTGTGTAGGAATTTCTCCCATCTAGCGGTGAAATTGTTTTTTGCATTCAAATGAATTGTGCTCTCCAGCGCCTCGCTTTTTCAAATGCGTGTTGCATCTACGGTAGCCGTTATGTACCAAAGAGCTATGACAGAATGTCTTCTAATAGCACTTCGTCGAGTTTTCCTTCGGGTGAACAGGTTGCAAGAACAATCATATGCTCTATTAAAATATATTCTTATCGAATTTCTAGGTTACAAAAAGTAAACTTACACAAACCTTGTTTTTAGCGCCTTCTCTACATAGCTGCTATTCATCAAAGAGCCTGTTTAACTTTTAACTATAAATGTTCTACTGTCTATATAATAAAGTACACAACCAAGCAATGAAAAAAGCTTGTAATTAAGACTGTAAATTTGATTTACCTGTCGAGAAGAAAGCAGGACTTCAGCGTCTCTTTTGAAATCTTTCTCCTGCATTAACGTTAGCTCTTTCCACCTGGAAAAAGCTATCCCGACATTGTTTTTTGTAATCTCCGGTCATGTTTCCTTTTACGTTCTATTTTGGACTTTATGTATGGTTCGCCATTAAAAATAACTGTGCAATGCAGCCTTTTAAACTTGCCGGGGCAGTGACAAGCGCCTCTCACTGCTGCTCCTCCGTTTCTGCTGCTTTCAGTTACGTGACGCTGGCTCTGAACGAAAACGCGTTGTGGAAACGCATTGGCCTAGTACTTGCTAGTCTCTTGCTATTATAGTTTTTCAAGATGGCGGAACTACATGGAAGCCTCCGTGGACCTACCCGTCCCATGTATATAAAGATAATAAATTCTTTGTTTACAAGGATAAGTCCGATAATTGGCAGAGGTATTTGTACACCATTGAGGACATATTTATGAATAAAAATATTGAATTTAGATAATAAAATACCTAAAAAAAGTACACATTGTCCCTTTAAGAAATTCATTTACATTTTATTGCATGACATAAGTATTTGATCACCTACCAACCTCCAACCTCTCCACAATGGCCAAGACCAGAGAGCTGTGTAAGGACATCAGGGATAAAATTGTAGACCTGCACAAGGCTGGGATGGGCTACAGGACAATAGGCAAGCAGCTTGGTGAGAAGGCAACAACAGTTGGCGCAATCATTAGAAAATGGAAGAAGTTCAAGATGACGGTCAATCTCCCTCGGTCTGGGGCTCCAAGCAAGATCTCTCCTCATGGGGCATCAATGATCATGAGGAAGGTGCCGGATCAGCCCAGAACTACACAGCAGGACTTGGTCAATGACCTGAAGAGAGCTGGGACCACAGTCTCAAAGAAAACCATTAGTAACGCACTATGTCGTCATGGATTGAAATCCTGCAGTGCACGCAAGGTCCCCCTGCTCAAGCCAGCGCATGTCCAGGCCCGTCTGAAGTTTGCCAATGACCATCTGGATGATCCAGAGGAGGAATGGGAGAAGGTCATATGGTCTGATGAGACAAAAATAGAGCTTTTTGGTCTAAACTCCACTCGCCGTGTTTGGAGGAAGGATGAGTACAACCCCAAGAACACCATACCAACCGTGAAGCATTGAGGTGGAAACATCATTCTTTGGGGATGCTTTTCTGCAAAGGGGACAGGACGACTGCACCGTATTGAGGGGAGGAAGGATGGGGCCATGTATTGCGAGATCTTGGCCAACAACCTCCTTCCCTCAGTAAGAGCATTAAAGATGGGTCGTGGCTGGGTCTTCCAGCATGACAACGACCCGAAACACACAGCCAGGGCAACTAAGGAGTGGCTCCGTAAGAAGCATCTCAAGGTCCTGGAGTGGCCTAGCCAGTCTCCAGACCTGAACCCAATAGAAAATCTTTGGAGGGAGCTGAAAGTCCGTATTGCCCAGCGACAGCCCCGAAACCTGAAGGATCTGGAGAAGGTCTGTATGGAGGAGTAGGCCAAAATCCCTGCTGCAGTGTGTGCAAACCTGGTCAAGAACTACAGGAAACGTATGAACTCTGTAATTGCAAACAAAAGTTTCTGTACCAAATATTAAGGTCTGCTTTTCTGATGTATCAAATACTTATGTCATGCAATAAAATGCAAATTAATTACTTAAAAATCATACAATGTGATTTTCTGGATTTTTGTTTTAGATTCCGTCACTCACAGTTGAAGAGTACCTAATACCTATGATAAAAATTACAGACTTCTAAATGCTTTATAAGTGGGAAAACCTGCAAAATCGGCAGTGTATCAAATACTTGTTCTCACCACTATCTTTATATATCTATATATATATATATATATTATTACACAAAGCCAAGTGTTTATAACATTTATTTTTGATCTGGTCTGACATTTAGAGTCTGAGAAGAGCTCTCTCTTTTTTTTTTTTTTTTTTTGCTAAATAATGACTCTGCTAAATATTAGTTGACATTTATGAAGACATTTTGTTTGGCCAAATGCAATTAAACTTGCATAACTGTGGGGCGATGTTCAGCAGCCCTATAACACTAATTAACACTCAAAATTTGTATTGTACTCCGGCTGTTAAAATGTCAGTGTGGGGAAAAAAATGTATAATAAGTGCAAGACATCATCATCTTAGACCCTTTGAAACCTGATAGATTCTCAGTGGGCTTGTATCTAAAACGAATCCCTCCTCATTTTAGTAAAAAGCTCAGATAGAAGTGTGTCTTGGAGAGAGGAGAGAAGTGCTTTGTTGTCATCTTATTCATCCCAGAGGCAAAAGATGCCAAGAAGGAGAGTAAAAAGTGGTAGTTTAAATATAGTGGGTAGGGGGAGGTGATTTTTCTAACACATTTTGATGCCAACACGTTTTTTAAAATATATTGACTGAATTTATATTGTGCTTATAAGGGGGAAATGATTATTAAAACTCAAAGGATTAATTTATATGTTGGAATTTTAAGTATGTAGTACCCATGCACAGTTGAATGAATACATGTGATCCTGACTTTTCTGGACGATTTCACTCTTTGCTGCTGGTTCAGACTTGGTGAATTAGTAGAGCGTGACTGCCTGTGCGGACGTACCAGGATTCTATTCATTATAAATGTCCATCTTGTCACATGAAATTGAGGCTGTCAGCTCGCAATTGGCAATGGGTGGCAACCCAGCTGTGAGCGAGAGGCTTTGGAAACGCATATGACTGTAATGAACTTGATTTCCAGCTCTAGCCAGCAGTGGGGCTTGTATGCCAAGACCTTCACCAGCAGCCACCTTCTGTTCCTCATACTGAGTCACTCTACACCCCACTTGCTCTGCTATTTAGCTGGCTTTTACACTGGTCCGAAATCAAGTCTTAACACACGCTTTAAATCTGAAACTTGACTATTAACAGCAGGTCAGATCGAAACATGACTGTTTACATTACGCCAATGCCAATTGTTTCAGTCTCACTCTTTTAAGTCTGTTAATATGTATAGTTTAGTACATGTACTATATAGGATACATTAAAGGCCCACTGAAGTGCCTTGGAACGCGCAGCTTTGTATGATGCGTTGACGTAATTTCCATTGAAACAGGAAGCTAAGGCGGGACATATTGAATGGCTCCTCCCCCTTTTCAAATAGCCCTTATAGCGTTTAGTTTAACTCACAGACTGCAAGTCGTACTTGACTGCACCATGGAAGCGAATCCGTGCGCTGATGATACGTTAGATTCTAAAGAGCATTTGATTGGACAGAAGATGTGATGAGAAGCTTAAGTCCGCGGTGATGTCATAACAATCCGTGATCCATTTTAGCGGAAGTGAGAGACTAAGTTTTGAATGCTTATATCACCTAAATGTGAATTTTGTCATTATCTTTGAACACACCAGCTTATTCAAAACCTTAAGGCTAACATATTCATGCTAAAAGCTAAAAAACTTACATTTTGATTATAATTTTATTAATAATTTTATAATGTAAAATAATTATTTTGGCACATCAATTAAAAAAAAATTGTGATCATTTGAAATATTTTAGACATTGTGTCAGGGGGTTCATAAAGATAAATTGTGCTGAATATATACCAATGTGACTTGATGTGAAAAGGCAACTGCGAAAAACAAATATAATGATATATAATACAAATAAAATAATCTGTGCATAAAAAAACACTGTAAAAAGCAATTACCAAAATTGGTGTGAGCTTATTATACACTACGAGTTGTACAATTATAATTTTTTTGGTTTTGAAAAAAGCCTTACCAAAGCTGCATTTATTTGATCAAAAATACAGTAAGACAATAATACTTTTGCATTTATAATATACCATTCCATTACAGCAGATGTACCATTTATTTATTTATTTATTTATTTATTTATTTTACTAACTAAGAGTACACCTGCTGTTGCTATCCCTCCATTAAGGTGACTGAAATTTGCATTATCATATGGCTTGTATTTTTCTTTTAAAGCTCTCTATTGCCAGACGGGTTTATTACAGCATGTGAATGACAATAGTGCTTTTTCGGTTTGGTTCCTTTGTGTGAGAAGGCCTTTAAAGCAAGACAAAAGGGTGGGAATTTTATTAATTTTTTCTTCTGCCAAGCCATTTCAGACTCCAGTAACAAAAGCCTCGTTCCTCTGACCTTTCCTGCCAATTACTGCCAATTACTCTCTCTTTAGTCACTGGTGTGTGTGTATTGTTGATCCTGAGACAATCATATTCAGCTGTGTATTTGTATGCAGCTGGTCTTTCCTTTGTCCCCCAGTCTCATTCTCTGTGTTGATGATATGACCTTCATTTGGGCACAGTAATTAAGATCAATTACCCTCTGTCACTCTGTCGCTCCATGCCACTGGCAAGGTAATAAAATATGCCAGCTGTCCATAATTACCCATCATGTTTTCATAATTTGATATCTCCTCCATCTTTCTGTCATTCCTTCGGGTCAGAAAGTCTTAGGACAATAAGATGGCTGACCACAGCGAGAGTTGGTGGTAAAATACAGTTTAGTACTAAATTGTTTCTGTCAGTGCTGGCTTCTTGTTTCCCAGTTGTTCTCTTAGACAGTTTACAGTCCTGTCTGATGCATATTGCACACAAAAATGGCTGATTGGCTCCCTTAATTAGCAATTATCCTGTGACATGAAAGGCAGCAGACAGGGAAAAATTAGTCACACCTGGAGAAAATCTGGCACTGGTTCAACACTTACTGTAGTACAATAAAATGTGTTAGTGTAATATAAACCTGAGCTAAATGCATTGATTTTTGATTGTGTATTAATTTTCTTTTAGAAAAGGTTGTCTTGACAAACCAATTATGTTGAGGTTTTTTATCTTTATATTAGGAGTTTTCTTTTAGTTTTCTTAATTTACAATTGAATATACAATGTCTATATTATATTCAAATTGAAAATGTACATTTAAATCAGCATTTAGTAGGCTAACTGGACCATGCTAACCAGCCAAAGCTTGACCTTTTGACCAGAACAAGCTTCAGTGTGGTCCAGACTTTATGCTGATACTCAAAATTCTGGCTACGCAAGACTACTCTCCCCATTTCTCCCAGATTATGCAGAAGTCTGCAAGTGCATGGCAAATAGTTGATTGAGTGCTTCAGTTCTTCACTCCCTGCCTCCTTCCACGCCTCACAGCCGTGCAGTTATGCCGTGACTTCATGCTCATTCTGCATTCATGTTTGTTTGCTCTGTATGTGTGTGTGAGAGAGTGTGTGTTCTTTGTGTTTGCGTGTGTGGGTGCGCTGTCTCTGGGTGACCCTGGTAATGGGTTTCTAATTACTTTGGGTTGTTGCTAAATTGCAGCTGCTCATTTGTATTGGTCCATTTTTGCAAGAAAGAGATTGGACAAGGGCATTAGGGGGCTTGGAAAGACGGAGGGATGGAGGTGCAGGAGAGAGTGAGAGAAAGACACGGCAAGAGAAAAACAAGATGAATGAGGCATATGAACTTTCTCACCCAGGAGGGGAACGGGCCGAGATTTTAGCACGTTGTTGTAGGATGTTTTCTGCAAGCTTATCGATTTATTTTTTTAATGGACTGGCAACTAATGGTATAGATCATTATGGGACGTGCGAGATGCCAAAAGTTTTAAGGGTGAAAGTTTGCTGAAGAGAAGCCTTCGTAATTAAAGGTCAAATATGAATTTGAGGTTAATGGCAAAGGAGGAAAGAAACTGATTGACGTGAAGTTATTTAAGCTGCATGTGACTACCCACACCATCCCGTTACTCTCTCCTGGAGGGATTTCATCCCTTTGTGGGTTTGGTCTTATGACCTTTTGCTTGTAGTGTTGCATCAGATAATGGAGTGCTGTTTACTGTCAATGTGATTTTAGTTGTTTGGATTTGTTGTGGTATTGATGTCTAAAGCTTCTGTCCTTTCTTCTTTGGCTCTGAATGGACCAGATAAAAAAAAACAATGGCTCCTACTAGGGGTCCCTTGAGAGCCCTCTGTGATGACAGAGACTTGATCCGTGCCAGCATCCCTCTCCAGGTGTGTTTGTGTGCGTTACCTTAGCTGCATGTAACCATATGCTGATCAGATCAAGCACTTTGTCAACAGCGGTGTGTAATGATGCTGTTTAAACAGGCTGGTTGGACCCGACACCTGCACACACTTATGACCAGATAATATGGTGAGGGACCGTGTTCCTGCGAAGCTGCACATGCGCTCTTCGATGTTATTCCCCTGCAGACAAATAAGCGTTCTGCCTAGCGTTCTGCCTATAGCGTTCTGCCTATAGCGTTCTGCCTATAGCGTTCTGCCTGTAGCGGTCTGCCTATAGCGGTCTGCCTATGTTCTGCCTATAGCGTTCTGCCTATAGCGTTCTGCCTATAGCGTTCTGCCTATAGCGGTCTGCCTATAGCGGTCTGCCTATAGCGTTCTGCCTATAGCGTTCCGCCTATAACGGTCCGCCTATAGCGTTCCACCTATAACGGTCCGCCTATAGCGGTCTGCCTATAGCGGTCTGCCTATAGCGTTCCGCCTAGCGGTCTGCCTATAGCGGTCTGCCTATAGCGGTCTGCCTATAGCGTTCTGCCTAGCGGTCTGCCTAGCGTTCTGGCTAGCGGTCTGCCTATAGCATTTTGCCTAGCTTTCTGCCTATAGCGGTCTGCCTGATGTTCAGTCTGCTTAGAGTTCTGTCCGTCGGGCTGTCTTTCTTTTTGTCTAATGTTCTGTCTGTTTGTCTATCTAATGTTCTATTTGTCTGTTGGATGTTCGGTCTGTCTGTCGGATGTTCTGTCTTGTCTAATATTATTTTCTGTCTGTCTAGCTATCTTTCTGTATGCATGGGTAATATCTCTAGATAAGATTATTTTAATTTATATTGATGTTAATTATTAATAAAGTTATTAATATTTTAGTTAAATTATATAAATATGATTTGCATATATTTTAAATATAAAAGAAATATAGTAAATGTGTAAAATTCAACATGGTAACTAGTATATGTAACCTTAAATATTTATTATTTACATTTTTTTTAGGTGTAATTTGAATTTATTTAGTTTTTTTTTTATTTCACTGATTTGTTGCATTTTTCTATCCCTGCACTTTTATATAGGGTTAGGGAGCAATTGAAACTATCAACAATGTGTTCAATCAATATGTTATTTTAAAATAAAAAGAAATTGTGTATATGTAGACAAACAAACTTAACAATGGGTCAATAAAAATAAAAAGGAGATCTTGATGAGGGTATATTGCCACACCTTGTTACTTTGTATTCTTGGTATTCAAGTATTCTTGCCTTTAATACACAATTGTCTTCATATATTGATTTATTTAAACTCTGGTATGATCCTATTCAGCAGCATTGGTAAATATTAAACATTGTGGTAGAACACACACAAACACAAAAAAATCACACAACAGCACAGTGTCACTCAGGGGCTCAGTCTGTGTTGTATGACTGACTGGGATTACTCCACTCCCACATCATTTCTGCATATGCTGCTGCCTGGCTTTGGCAATTAAAATGGAATAAAGAATCAGACTGAATATATTAACATGGCTCCCCCACCTCATCACTGAGCAGCTCTCTTGCTGTTTGCTGCAGTCGGCTCTGTTCTGCTGTCCTCCTTTTTCTCTCTGCTCTCTTGTTTCCTCTGTCTAATGCTCCCAGTCTTCAATTTTTGTGTCTCTTTTCTGCACTCGCTCACTCTTTCTCATCTGTCTGACTGTTGACTGCTGAAATGCTCTGCCATCTGGAGAATTAAAGGGTACACAATGGCAGTTTAGGGGTAGAAAGTATGTGATGGTGGTGTTTTTTTGCTTGTAAATGTGAGTTTCACCTTTTCAGAAGTTATTGACCAGCACTGTGATTTATTCACGTGGTACATGTTTCTGAGTCAACATCCTTGATCCTCGAACAACAGACCTAACAAACAATCATGGTCCCAACCCGGGCTGAGGAAAAGGAAGAAAACTGAGAGGAAAAAATATATATAGATCCAGCTGATACTTGTCCAACTTGTGTAAATCACATTAAAGGGATAGTTCACCCCAAAATTTTAATTCTGTCATTGTTTTCTTAGCCAAACAGTTGACGGTAGCCATTTACTGCCATAGTATTTTTTAATACTATGGCACTGGCAGTCAATGGCTACCGTCAACTGTTTGGTTACCCACATTCTTCAAAGTATCTTCTGTCTTTAGCAGAAGAAAGAAATTCATACAGGTTTGGAACAACTTGAGGATGAGTAAATGACACAATTTTCATTGTTGGGTGAACTATCCATTAATGCTTATTTCAGCATTATGAAGTTGCATACATTGACACGTATGAGAGAGACATTCCTTGTGCCACAACTAGGGATGGGTGATATGACCAAATTATTTCACAATATGAGAGATTTTATTTCACTATAAAAATATCCTCCTGAAAATCCTTTGGATAGTTTCCTTTCATGTAATATACTAGCTAAGGGCTCAATTTCCATTATTTACAATTTAATGACCAATCTGACATCTTCCTCTCTAGATAACATTAAGAGAGCTTGGGAGGAAGACCTTGACAGACCACTCTCTGAAAGACACATGAAACTGCGTTCTTAAACGGGTCCACTCATCGTCAATGTGTGCTCGGCATTCACTTATATGAGCTCTGTGTACTACTTTGAACTGTATATCCAAAGTTAAAATAGCTCAAATGTTCAATGGAACTAGCCCCATGTGCAATAGATGTCAATGTGCTGAGGGATCATTAATTCACATGTTCTGGACATGCCCCAAATTAGAGTGTTACTGGCGATCGATATTTCATACCCTTTAGGCGGTTCTTCAGTACAGATTAGAGCCAGAACCTCTGGTGGTATTACTTCAGAGCTTCAGAGCAGTCATGGCTGTCAGCATCAGTGTGTAAAGTCCTTGCCTTCTCTTCCTTGTTAGCACATAGAGCGATACTACTAAAGTGGAAAGATCCCATCCTGCCTGCTCATACTCAATGGATTAGAGATATGATGCCTTGTCTCTGCCTCGAAAAGATTAGTTATTCGTTAAGAGGATCGGGGAAAAACTTTGGCTCCCTTTCATTGACTTTGTTGATCATTTAAAATAATGCCCTATTATTGGCTGTATTTTTTTCAGAGTGTGTGTACATATATCTGTTTTTATATTTGGTTGAAGGTTGGTGTATTTAGGCATGTATAGATGTATGCTGAATTAATGGACAGCATGGACACTACTCTAGGGATTCGTTGTAAGGGTTGGGGGATTGGTAAATGTGATTTCTATTGGGAAAAACAATAAAAAAAACTCACAGTATAGTTATTTTTATTTTATTTTAATTGTTAAAAATAATTACAAAGAAGCAAATTACAAACAATAGGCAAATACAATATAACGTAAAATTAACCTATTGTACCTGCTGTCACTTTAAGTGTGAATGAATTCACGGATCTGTTATACTGATACACATCCGGTTTACACCCAACTGTTTACTTTCAATTGAGACCTAACCGACTGTGTTTACATTAATAATACGGACCAGTCCTAGCCACAAACACTATTCAACTTTTCTGCTTAGATAACAGATCAGATTGCATTTCAGTTGAAGATTGGAGATGCTGATTACACACTTTTAAGAAATGGTTCATTTATCAGCCACAGTCTATTGTATTATCCCACATAATGCACTGTTGCCTGGGATTTTAAGGCATTCCAGGGAAATAAGAGTCATAGATGAGTCATTGCTAAAAACACCATTATTAGTAAATTTTCATCTCATTCTGATGCTTTTAAAACCGGTTAGTTATAAAACATATATGAAATTCTCTTCTAAATCTATGGGAGATGTTGAAACGGTCTGCTTTCTCAGGATATTCAGAATATTGTGTATTTTGGGGAGTTTGGTAGGCGATGCATGTCTGCATCTGAATCAAAGCTTGTTCATATCATATTGCAGTAATCCTTTTAAGTTATTGTTTCACATTATTATGGAAGTGATTGTAGCTTTTCGGACTTGGATTGCTATGGGATAGCATATAATCAGGAGAAGCTTGAGTGAGAGAGGTAAGGGAGCGTGGAAGTGAACATTGTGCCCTTGAGACTGGGTCAGCGGCCCCTTATAGCTGTGTTTTTATGAGTACATTGAATCCCAGAATCTGTTTTCACTGCTGCAGATTACTCTTCCTGTCCAGCACTGAAAAGCCAAACTACTAAATGGATTATACTACACTGATCATACAGTCTTTAGACAACACAGTGAATATACAACTTTTATAAGCTGATTGTTTATAAGAAGAATCACAAACTCACACAAAATCTGCTTAAAGTCACCATGACATCATTGCTGACTTCAAATCTTTCTGTTTGACTGTTCGATGACTGATTCTTTCGAATCATTCACTGAATCCACTCGAGTGTTACTGTTGACGTCTGATTTGCTTAAGTGTGTGTGTATCTTCAAAAGAAAGACGGAACAAAGATTAATTTTGAAAGGTTTCAAAGCTGTATACTGTATTTTTTTAGTCAAAAACAGATGAATCCCATTCTGTATTCTCAATTCATTCTTAATATAAATTCAGTGCTAGATTTCTCAAGTTTATAATAAATATTTGATTTTAGATTGTGTTGACATCGTGTGACAGGCAAATAAGGAAAAACACATTTTGTGAGTATAGAGGTTGCATATAATACATAAAGACTTCTGAATCCAAAAAGAAGTAATCAAGAATCCCTTTTATTTCTAAAAGATTAACTAACATTAAAAGCTGTTCTTTGTAACGCTATATTAGCACTAAAACATTTAATGTTGGAATCATTTTAGCTCATCCACAGTGATTTACCCTGTCAGTTCAGTAAATGCAGGGTCCATGAAAAAGCCGAATGTTTTCACCTAGTTTGGTTTCAACTTGCAACCTTTTTGTTTGCCACTCAGACCCCAAATGTTTCCTCTGATAAATGTAATTTTAACTATTGCACATTGATCTGCTGAAGTATTTACACAAAGAAAATAATAGAGATAATCCATTAAGCTGATTTTGATGTTTCATTTGGTAATTATTTCAGCTTGCAGCTGTTATGACCAGAGTTCATGTGAGAGATGTTATCATTAGACGCCAGTGTCATAAAGACATATGCGTGCAATATTCAGAGCCTGTTTGTACCATTGTTAAAAAATTAATGAGGCCTAGCCAGATAATGTTGAGAGCTGTGCAAACATATTGCCTTTGCCACCACCATGTGTGTTTGTGCATATAAATATATTGCCGTAGTGTTATCAAAAGCATGCTGTGCGATTTGTATATGTTGGACTTCGAGAAATCTTACATTTTAAAAATGCCTTTGTGCCAGAGATAAAAAAAAGGCAGACACTTTGTAGCATAAATTATTGATGCACAAACATGAAAGCAAATACTCGCTCTTCTTTTATTGGTTAAAAATATTTCGTGACCCACTGGGTGCTTTCACAGTTTTTGTCTTGGGCACACACACTAGCACTTTGGAATTTGATTATTCATTCAACATAAAGAGGATGATCATGAAGGTTTAGCCTTGAAGCTGTTTGAATGCCTTTTATCCCTTCTGATATGGTGAAAGAAAGCATTAGTAATTAGGAATAAATACCTTGTAGCTTACATGTTGACATTGATTTCAAACAAAAGGCTGCGGGTTCGCAACTCTGACAAGCTTCCATTCCCTACACATGCATCTTTTCCCCAATTAGTCAACCCTGGTTCACCCCTTCTCTTTGCGCCTGTAAGAAGAAAATTGACCCGATATATGAGGATTTGTGAGACATGAGGAATGAGTTCAGTGAATCTAGGGTGAGTAAATATATCACTGTGATTTATATGGCTCTTAATAAATCCAACTTTTCACTGAGGAAAGCACTTATCCAATAAGATGGCAGATTCAGCCAAATGTAGCCAATCAGCCCTGGAAAAGCCTGGTTCATTCAATTGAGCTGAGGGAGTGATTTAATTGTGAAGTTATTGAGGCCGGAGTGGATCAGGCGCTAACTGTTAGCCCTGAATCTAGCAGGCATTTCCTGTTTGTATGTCGTTGAGTGACTCGCTTGTTTCCTTCTACAATCCACTCATCCCACTCCTTGTCAAGCGAGTGCAGTGTTGTGAAGCGGATTGCTAGTTGTCAAGCCTGTCTAATAGAAGTTATTGGAGCAAGCAGGCATCTTGCACGTTCTCGCCTCACCAGTGTGAATATTGTCTCGCCGTGTTGCACCTGCTGGAATGTCAAGCAACTGAGAATGGTTTGAGTGAATCTGTTGTGATTCCAGATCGCTGAACAGGTCTGGCCTGATAACGTGCACTTTTCTGTAGTGATAGTTTCAGTGTTGGATGTAATCGTTGTGGCTGTATGTGGCCTGTGGCAGGGTGTGTTTTTGTTGTTTAGCGAATGCAATATAACCACTGTCTCTGTTTCTCTCTCTCTCTCGCTTTCATCCAGTGTGGATCTGGTACACGCTCAGTTGAGAGTGTGTGAAGGTCGCAGTCTGCACGAGCTGGGTCTGAAACAGGATAAGATACGGATCAATGGCTATGCCATCCAGTGCCGTGTGACCACAGAGGACCCAGCACGTGGCTTCCAGCCTGACACGGGAAGACTGGAGGTAGGTTAACATCCTACATTCAACAGCTGAGCACTCACACATCTCCCCTCAGCAATGCTTTCAGAGAGAAAAAAATATGAGTATTTATTTATTTTAAACTTAAAGGGTCAGTTCGCCCAAAAATGAAAATTCTGTCAGTAATTACTCACCCTCATGTTGTTCTAACCCCATAAGACTTTCGTTCATCTTCGGAACACAAATTAAGATATTTTTTATTAAATCTGAGAGCTGTCTCACTCCTCCATAGGCTTCTATGTAATGGAAACTTTGCTTGGATCGGCTCTGTATAAATCGAACACTGATTACCACAAAGACGTCCAATACACACATACATTACGGGGCTATTTGTGCGCCCATGGGCGTGCTGGTCTGAAAACGAGGTGTGTATGGGTGCATTGTTTGCGCGTTGCTATTTTGAGGCATCTGAAATAGACTGCTAGCCTGGTTAAAACCAGACCATTCTCAGTTGTAACTGAGTTATGGTCTGGCAAAGCGTCATAGACAAATCATTTCCAGAGGGGCGTCACCAACGGAAGTCGCGGATAGACTTAAACCCAATCAGAGCGATGAAGGAGATGACGTATGCAGAGCGGCGGAGAAACATCTCCGAGTGTTGTTCTTTGCTCGGTTTTTAACTAAAAGGAAACGTTCAAACCGCTTAAAACAGACGCGATAGCTGATTCAAACGAGTGATGTTCGACAGCGGCATCCATCTTTGTAATGTAGGCTACAAAATCTGCTTCAAAATCCCAGCGCTGTCGTCATCGTGTAAAGCCCGGCCCAAAGCTACTGATTGGTGCCGCGATTTCGACGGATTGGAAATGGGCTTGAATGAGCTCTTTGCCAGACTAACTTTCAGAGCAAATCTAAATTTGCCGGAAGTTTTCTGGGTTTTCCCAGGCTAATAGACTGCACCATTGACCAACAAAAACCTGGTCTAAAGTCAATGGCAGATTTTTTTTATTGTTATTTAAAGGGCGCATTAGTAATATGTGCCTATAGGCGGGTGCACAATGCGCGTACACTCTGCTTATTACACACAGGGTAATAACTACACTCTCTCTCTCACTCTTTGAGTGCCTAGAAAAGCGCTATATAAATGTAATGAATTATTATTATTATTATTATTATTATTATTGTGTACATAAAGATATGGTAGAATCCGGCTTGTCCCGTAGATGGTCTGCTTACACGCTTTAACTTCGGGCACGAGCAGATCCGTTTCCTCTCTGAAGAAGCGTTCAGTTTTTCCACTTACTAATTCCGCTATGTAAATAGGAACCCGCGACGGTGCAAGTGCAACTGGCTTTTAAAGGGAATGGGAGATGAGACTCTGATTGGTTTTTTGCTCGTTACTCCCAAAACACACCCATTACTCCTTAAAGGTAGGGTATGGGATTTACAAAACGGCTGGCAGATTTTGAAAATACACAACTTAAAAGGTCAGACTACCTTCTTTCCTCCAACGCTGGCCCTGACTCCACCCATTCGAAGAACATGGACGCGCAATCATGAATCTGCAAAACTCAGATGTGCGAGATTGCACTTACTCTCTCTCTCTGTACTGGGGCGACTTGCACTTACTCTGACTGGGTCACGAGCTTTGAGTATGCGCACGAAGGGGACACGCGCGTGAGGGGGGTGGGGGAGGGGGGTATGGTACGACCGTTTGATTGACGCATTTTCTGTCCAATGATTTTAGGTGGTCTTGGAAATGATTGGCTGAGTTTTTCGAGTCCTGCCCGTTCCACAGATGATTAAATTGCTTAATTTTCATTTCAGTGCTTCTCACTCAGTGGCTGTAAGTGGGTTAGGAATAGGATTTCAAGTGATTTTGAAAAAATGGTCAAAAAAGAAAATCACATACCCCACCTTTAAGAGAATAGGGACAACCCTTTTAGACCATGTGCTGGCCGTGCCGACCATTTTTCCCGTCGCTAAACTAGCAAAAGTGGATTCGGACACGCCCTAGGTGCACTTGAGCCGGGTGCTTTAGACCATGCGCTTAGATCGTTAAAATAGGGCCCTACCACTCTGCCGCTGTGTTTTTCTGAAGTGTGTACCTGCGTGTGTTGATATATCGCAGAATTGTGAAATTGTCTGAGATGCTGCGGACAGAAACATTTACCTTTGAGGCTGTATGGAAATTATTTGCTTGTGGATGTATAATTGAACAAATATTGATATCAGCTTTCTGTGCCTAGTCACGGTTGAGCCGCTAGCCTCACATCTGTCTAAACATCTCACAGGCACAACACATGCTGTCAATCCAGACATGTGAGTCTAAACAGTTATCTGGTTTTGAGCTGCAAGGTTAACCGAGGTCTCTGAGGGTCTCAGATCAAGATCTTACAGTCTAGATGTGTATATACATAGAGATGCTCCAAGGAGTCGACTAGTCCACAAACCACACGCTATAATCATCCAGTTATACCCACACTCTGCCAGCTCATTGGTTCGATGCGCCTTGCCTGGGCGAATTCTTTGTTCTTCCATCCAGCCACAGGGTCTTGGCTGTATCAAAAGAGAACTGGATCACTCTGATAAGCATGTTCTTCCATTAGCTACCTTTAGAAAAGTGTTTGGCTCTCAGCTTCAAAGACTTACGTGGACATCCTGTGATGTTGGAAGAATGTTTCCACTTAAGAGGGATGAGGATCCATACTGATGAAGGGAGAGGGACAGGAGATGCAGAGAACTTGGGCTATGTTATTGTCTATCTATATGCCAGAGCTAAAAAGCAGAGAGAGAGAGAGAGCGAGAATTCCCTTAACGGAGTGTAAGAGAGAGAATGTGAGATGGTTGTGAGAAGGAAAAAGAGTTGAGAATTTGAGCTTCCCTGATTTAGTAGACGAGAGCTTCAACATCAGTTTAGATGTAGTGGTGCAAGGGGTATGCATTGACCAATAAATAGGCTGAGAGTCTAGACAGATGGTTGGGAAAGATAATAAACCAGGGTCCAAAATTAACACTCCAGTTAGTCTAACTTTATTAGGACCTGCAAATAATACATTATTCTAATAATGCAAATAATTAAATTGTACGAATGATGCTCTGACCCTTCAAATCAGCTTACTACAGAAAATCTCTGTTGCAACTTATTGCCAATGTTGCAGTGTCTCGTGATTTTACATAAATGTATATAAATGCATATATTGATTTCATATTCTTTATTTTATTCATTAATTGAAAACATGCCTTGATTTATATTATCTCGAGTTTTACTGTTGTAGCTCTTACATTTAAACATTTTGAATGGTAAATGGACTGCATTTATATAGCGCTTTCACAGACCCAATGGCCACCAAAGCGCTTTACATTTTGCCTCACATTCACCCATTCACTCACTCATTCATACACCGACGGCGGTGTACACTGAATCTACTTGGCAATAGCAAATACATATATTGGTATTTATATTGAATATTGTAAAATAGCTTGAATACAGTGAGATACACTACCTTTTCGAAAGTTTGGGGTTAGTAAGATTATAGAAGAAAATGAAATGCATTCAGCAAGGAGGACACAATAAATTGAGCAAAATTGACAGTAAGGACATCTATAATGTTTCAAAATATTTCTATTTCAAATAAATGCTGTTCTTTTAAACTTCTTATTCATCAGCTATTTTCAATAATAATAAGAAGATTATTGAAAAGAATTTAAGAATTTTCATTGATAATAAGAAGTTTCTTTAGCAGCAAATCAGCATATTAGAATGATTTCTGAAGAATCGTGTGACACTGAAGACTGTAACAATGGTGCTGAAAATTCAACTTTGCCATCCCAGGAATACTGAAATATTTTAAAATGGGAAACTGTAATAATAGTTCTGAGTTTTACATCAACTAAATCCTTTAAAAAAAAAAAAAAAAATCTTACCAACCCCATTTAAGTGCAGCTTAAATAAGTATATATATAGAGCCAGGTCTAATTGGCAGTAACAATTGTACTCTAGGGTAAATGTTTATTGTGACCTGAGATAAAAACTAGTGAAAAAAAGAGAAACAGACATGGAGAAATGTACTGCTATGAAGGAATAATCAGCCACACGTTAGATCTTCTCCCATTTCAGTATGTCAACACAAGCTCTCCTGTGTGCAGTGTGCAGTGGCGACTGATGTGAAAATAAGGCTGCAGGTAAAGAGAAAAGAGTCGCTCTCTCGATTCCTCTGTCTGCTTAGAAGTTTCTCCTCACTTTCTGACATGTCTGATGTCGTGCTTCTGAGGCAGAAGAGGGCTGGCGGCGTGCAGGTCGGCCAAGCTCTTGTTTTGCAGGGAAAATGAGTGCATAATGGGTAAAGTGAAGTGCCAGGATGAGAGCATGCAGGGAACAGGCACTGAGAGCTCTTCTGCGCTTTTGTTTCTGTGGGATAAAAAAATATATATATTTATGGCTGTTGTCTGAAGGGTGCTCTCTGTAATCAAATGAGAGCGAAGGAGAGGAGAAGGTAAAAGCATTTAGCATAACATGGTGCATCAAAGAAATATGTTCTGTATATGGGCAATTAAAATCTCCTATCTGCTCTAATTCTTCATATATGATCCTTGGATGATTTATACGTGTAGTTTCAGATGTAAACTTTTATAGGGTCTGGGCTTTGAACGCAGAATTTATTGAAGCGTAGCTATGAAAAGATTACAAGCCTCTTTGATGGTGGTGGTACTCGTTCAATCCTCGTGTTGCATGTTTGTGAGCAAGTGTTGGTTCATTAACGCTTCGGCTCTTGCTGGCGCGCTGAGAGAACATAATGCTGATGAAGAGAATCGAGTGATTTGCATTATCATAATAAACATAATTATGTTGTTGAATGTGCTGATGGTAAATACTGCTGTGGTGGAAATGGGAGTCCATAATTCACAAGACGAAGAACAGCGTCACTCCATTTGATTTCTCTTTTGATAAATGGAATTTCAGTGTGCAGAAGTAGTTGGTGATTCGTGTTCCCTTTGGTTTCTGCACCTTAGCTTCTTCCCTCACCAGTCATTTATGTGACTGGCACTTTCCAAGAATAGTGCGTGTGCATATTTATATAACAGAAATTGTTATAATTATAATACTAAATTATATTACTACATTTTATATGTGGTGTTATTTTCTCTTTATTTTATGAGTTTTATGTGTTTTTTGTTTTCAAAATTATTTCTCAAAATGGGTGACGGGTTGCAGATTTAGCCTAAATGATGGTGTCACTCAGTTGGGCTAGTTTTGGACCAGTTTTTGATAATCTTGATTTCTAATAAGTTAAAGAATTAGTTAAGTTACAGTATGCTGTCAAAAATAGGGTCAACATTATGTTAACTATTTAGGTGTCACAGTTGTAAAGAGTGTTACAGTTAAAACACATTGTTGGTCACAGTTAAATATTATGTTTTTGGTTGATTATTTTTTACTACAAAATGTACGAAAACAAGTTAATTTAACTTAACAGTAATTCAATAGATTATGAAACTGGTGTATGATTTTAACTGTTGAATACAGTGAAGGCCTGTAATCAAGACAGATTTTGGCCAGTCCCACGTCAAGAAGTGATAACGTGAAACAGGCCAGAATCTTCGATACAGGTGTAATGCGAGGAGGATACAGACAGACATGTGATGTGTTTAAAAAGTAGCTACTTTTTTCATATAGGCTATTTTTATGTTAGATAAGAGTTCATCTTGCATCACTAAGACTTCTCACAAAAAAATGGATTTGTGCCTTTAATACATGTACCCTATTAATGTAAACAAATGCTTTTGCTTTTTATTTCCTCTCTAAATGGCTTCATATTGACCATAGGTTAATATGATACTGTCTTGCTCATGTTGAGCTAGGGCTCGTGCAAAGTTTAAATATTACTCGCTTGCAAAAGTCCACCAGCAGCCCTCTGGTCATTGTTCTTAGACCTTCCAATTAAAGAAAACAAATGGATGAAATACCATGCTGAAAAATTTCTGGGAAAGATTCATGCCTCCTAGGTAGATGTAAAGCATATGTTGATTTGTGTGGCATCGCCTCACTGGCTCCGTGGGCATCTCTGGAGCAGATCTCCATGACCACAAGCCTTTCATCTTTCATCCTGCCTGCCAATAATACACACAGCTCCCTGAGAAAGAGCCATCTTGCGTCTTCCTTTATTAGAGAGGGAATGAGAAAATATTGTTTTCTACTCCAGATGGCTGGTGCGAGACTTGTCTCCTCTCGTTTATGTGACATGCTCCTCTTTTGTAGATTGTAACTGATGACGGTGCATTTCCTCTCCGCCCTTCACCCAAGGTAGACTATACCGACACTAGCGTTCCCTCGCCGCAGCTCTGTAGGAGTCTGCTGCGGTCTCATTCGGAGATGCAAACTCCCGCCGCCGTCACAATTTGAAACAATGCAGCTCCGTCATGTCACATTGCCAAGCTGTTATTTCCAGACACGTGCACATGGAGACGCCTGGGGACTGGGTGTTAGTGCGGAGGTTGCATTGGTATTCTGGAAACAGCAGCAGCGTCGCAGGCCATTTACAAACATTATTGGAGATGTGGCAAAACCCCCAAGAACGACGAGTGGAGTGTAGACACGTCTGAAGACATGTTTTTTGTCACTACCTGATGTTCGAAATAATATGCTACACACATTCAATGTGCTACAGGCTGTAAGTTCAATACGGATGACTAGTCAAATTCACCTATTGTTGAACAGTGTTAATAAACTGTTAGCATTTCATTGAACTTTCTTCAATGAGATGGTTCACCCGAAAATGAAAATTGTCATCATTTATTCGCCCTTAATGTTGTTCCAAACCTGTATGACATTCTGTCTTCTGTGGAACACAAAAGAAAATGTTTTGAAGTACGTAATTTGACCCCAACGACTTCCATTTGTATTAGCAAAAAATGTGAGAATTTGTAAAAGATCTACTTTTAAGAGATCTACTTTTCATTTTTGTTACACAGAAGAATGAAAGTCATACAGGTTTGGGATGATTTAAGGGTGAGGAAATGATTGACAGAATTTTCATTTTTAGGTAAACCATCCATTTAAATATCCTCTGGGGCTTAAGGAGTTTCATGGGAGTCAGGCGTAACAATCATTTTGGGTATTGGTTCAACCTGCCCTGCCATGCAAAATAAATGCTTCATTTTGGCTACAGGCTCTTTGCAATATTATTCAGTTCAGTGCAGCGCTGATGAACAGTGATTTATATAGGACCTTAGAGGAACACTTAAAGCTCATAAGACTGGAAATGGATCCAACAGGAGTTCTGAAGCCTCAGGCATCCAGCTAAAGACTGGCTGATTGTTCAGCAACCCTACTGGCGCGGTGCTCAATGGTCTAAAATGCTCAATACTAACACCCAAATCTCATCCCAACTGAAGAACTGAGACGATGTAATGAGGTGGAGCTGCTTTGGCTGCCTCAGGGTCTGTAAGTCTCACAATTATTAAAAAATTCCTAGTTGTTCAAACTTCAAAGACAGAATATGGGTAAACTTTTTAATAGGTTTACAGTAACAACGCACTTATAAATCTATTAATTAACTATAAACTAATAGTTTGCAATTGTTTATAAACTAGTTAACGCATTGATAGACTATACACAAATAGTGAGTTCTTCATTCATTGTCATTGTAATTAACAAAAGTGTTATTGTTTAATTAGCTCATATTTAGAGAGTTAGAAAATGCTTTAACAACTTATGAAGCATAAATAGTTATCACTTTACATTAGGTCACAGAAAATCTGAAAATGTCATTAAGTGCTTTAATCCAGCCTTTATTGGACATTAATTACATTAGTATTAAGAGTTCCTTAAAATGTTGTAATATACTATAAAGTAGCTTTTTACCTAAAACCATCTTTTATTCATTATTTTGACTAGTCAAGATGGAACCTTGGTGTTGGAGCCATTTATCTTGAAATTCAGATAATGGCAATAAGGTTTGCAGATCTTCTCCTCTCCTAATGAGCTCCTTCTTCGATAAGAATGACTATCTACCCAGTGTAAACTGAGCAGCAGAATCCCTTTGAGATAGATCGATTCAACTGAGCTGCCCTTAAGTGAAGAGTTTTTGCCGTATCCTCCCAAATGTGTTTACTAATTCATCTGATCCTGAAGAACCTGAGATTCCCGAACAGCCTTTAGACATCTGCACGGCCTTGGGAGACCTATGTCTTGACGTTAAATCATGGCCATTGAGACTTAACTCCATGAGCAGTTTGCTGTAAGTAAAGAGCTGCTTTTTCTTTGAGGCTTTTCCTCCTTTTGCTCTTGTCAGCAGTTAATGGCTCATCGGGCACTAAAACCCTTCCAGCTTCATGATAACACCGCCAAAGGTAACACAACTAAATCTAGCACAAAACAAATTCAATACCTCAGGCAGGTATACGGTGCGTGGTCTCGTGTGCCACGTTTGTGTAGACACACTCGCACAGATATGTGTACAAGAAAAAGGTTTTTGAAGGATCACGTCTGCTGATTCCTGGTTAGCCTGAAGCATTTCTCTGGGTATGGACGCCTGCAAGATTTCTTAATTATACTAGTTTGACCTCCAACGCACTGTCTGCACCCTTGAGTTGCCTCAAACAGTCACTCCTCAGTACTTTCTCTTTTATGTGGAGCAGTTTGTCACGTCCATACCAATAAGAAACAGCTGACGACTTCTACATATAAAAATGGCTTATAAAATGGCATGGAGATTTCTTCCTGCAGGTTTTATCATATTCAGATGTAGTTGGGTCCAGAAAGTACTTGGACACTTAAGCCACACTTAAAAATGCATTTCTTCGGTGTGTTAAGGTAATGTGTAGAGATTTAGGATAAAAGCTAAAATGCGTCTGCTTGTGATAAGAAACGGAATAAGCTGGTGTTAGAACTTTGTATCCAAAATAATCTGCATGCATTTGTGAATACTTTCCCCACCACCTCAGTATTAATGTTTGGATGTTGTGAATATTTCTCCAAATGACAGCCAACATGAAACATGTTACTTCCAAAATGTGACACATTTGAAAGTGAAAGGCAATACTTGATTATATCCTTTGGGAGTTGATTGGATAATGAAAAGAGGCCGTTTCATAACAGATCTTTCATTTTGATTACAGTTACAAATATATGAAGAGTTGCAAAAAAAAAAAAAAAAAAAATCGGTTTAATCAGTGAATTAAGCACAAGAAGAACAGGTTTATGTAAATACTTAGATTTAATGTTGATTGGGAAGATGGGATTAAAAAACTTTGGAAACTCTGGCTTTTAACTTTTTAAATATTAAATTGTTTTTGCCCGTTAAGCGTGTTGGCTGCAATATTCATATCTCAGCTAAATAAGATGAAAGTGTCTCGATGCCTCCGGTGCCCGCTCTTCTCTGTTGATGTCTTGACGTAATGCTGGTTTGGGGACAACAGGTGTTTCTGGGATTCTGGGAGTAATGTGGTGTACATGCTGTGCTCCATCTTCCAATACCGCTGGAATGCTTTTGACCCGTGTTTATCTCAGTAGGTTTAACTGATGAGGTTATTTTGAGCACTTATTTGACATTCAAAGAGTATGTTATTTCCAGATATCATTTTCTTAGCTGGTCTTCTTGCTCTTAAGATTTAAAAAAAGAACACTTTAATACCTTCTTAGCAACATTAAATACCTTCTTTGCAACATTAGAACTGATTTGAGATTGCCTTTTAAGTTTAGTTCCTGAATTTGAATTGAGGTTAGGTAAAAAAAAAAAAAAAAAAAGTAATACAAACTTTGAATTTTGGCTTGATAAAGCCTTTTATAAAGGTTTTGAAATTTGAAAATGTATACTACTTGCATAATGCATACAGAGAAAACATTAGATTGGATAGACTGATAGATGTAGACATGGATATTGAGATACTATGGATGGATGGATGGATAGATGAGAAGTAGACTGAGACAGATATAGATCGGTAGATAGATGAAATGCATCAGGCGGGGAGGGAACAAACTGTGGGCATTCTGAGGATGAGACTACAGAAGTAATCAGACCACTGAACACAGTTTTTTGCTTCACGTTATTAATTTTGAGAAAAATGCTGGCTTTGATCATGCCAGAAATAATGAGGAGTAAATGTAATTCATCTGATCTATGTGGAGACCAATTGGATGCATCCAGTGGAAGCATGCAGTTCATGTGAAGCTCTAAATCTTAAATCCCTCATTGTTACCCCATAATTACCTTGTTTTTCCCCTTCTTTTAAACGCATTATATTTCTATTGATCTAAAATTCAGTCTCATATAAGTTTGTGATTTTATTTTTTTGGGCTTCATGTACAACAGGGAAATGTATTTTCAGTTGGTGACAAGTGTATTTCGTCCCTCTTCCTCTTTGAAGCTTCTTAAAATTCTCTGTACGTCTTCATCTATTTCCCTGTATATCCCAAAACATCTCAGCAGATTACCTTGGGTGGGCAGCCTGTCATACAGCGGATATTTTGTGTCCTCGGGTAATACGTTTGTTGAGACCTCCATTTCTTTGGTTCCATCGTGCCATCACCTCGCTGAAACAGTATATTTCAGTCTCCCCCTGAAATGAAATTGAAAATTTTCCATTTACTGAATTGTGTTGAAATGAACATGACTTCCTCTTCGTGTCTGCCCTCCTTTCCTGCAGGGAGGCCCAATAGGTAGGGCTGGGATTTAACTATGATTGACATTTTATTCCTTATATAATATGCTGAAAAATCACAGTCCATTTGTGGAGGTAATGAAATCCTTCTTTCTGGCACATCCTAAGATTTTCTTTTCCTTATTTCTTCGTTTTCCCCGCAGCTCCTATCTGTTAACCCCCCTCCCCATCCTCCTCGTGTTGTTGTTTTTTCCTTCTTTCCCTTTTATTACTCATTTCTCCGGCCGCTTCTTGGGTCTACTGGTGTCTGTGCTTTCTAATTTTCAATTTAGGTTTGTGTTCCTCTTTTGTCTGTTTTTTCTTCTCGCTCCACCTCCAATCTGAAACATTTCTTGTTTTCCCCTCCACAATCTATCTCCCATTCTTTCCGTTTTTGTTTGTAACATCTATTGTTGTTTCATTTTGTGAGTTGTCCTCCTACATATCACTGTTTCAGTATTTGCAATTTTACATCATCTTGACTGCTGGAATTACTTCTCTCTCTCATTCTCTGGTGAATTGTGGTTCAGCCGGAGCGGTAAGGACTGTTTTTATAGGAGAAGCCGGTAGGTAATGTGCAGGTTTGTCACACGGAAATCATACAAACGCAGAATATATGTGGAGTTCAACCTCCTCCAGCTAACTTAATTCATGGGTTCACTTTTTTTTTCTCCGCTTGTTGCGATGACTCTTTTGCTCTCGTTTCAGTTCTGAGTTAGCACACCATGTTTAATTTTTCTTTGCTTTCCAAGTCAAAATCCATTTCTTCCTCTCTTATTGCTTTACTGTTTTGTGGCTGTGTAAAGCCTGCCTGGATTGGCCCAAAATACAGCGTCCAATCAGCGGGTGAAGGTTACTCTGCGTATTGCTTGCCTTTCCTTTTACGCAACACAACAAGATTAAATGGAACACAATTTCTTATATGTATTTTCTCGTTATTTCATCTGACTCCATAAATGAAAAGGGTTTTAATGATATCTGGGTATCATTAAAGTGAATGAATATTTTATTATTCTTTTAAACTCTGATTATATTTTACCCGCTTAGATCAGGAAAGTATATCGCTCTGCGGTCCTTCTCTCAAGGCTGCACGACACTTCGTCAGGTCCAGTCATCAAATCAGAGGTAAATTGACTAAATATCTAGGATCTGCCGTATTCACACGTGCATAATCAAAGACATATATATATATACTGTAAGTCCCCTCGAGCGCCGCCTCTAGAAATTAAATCAATGTGTTACCTTAGTAGGGATGATTGACCACCGTGAAAGATGCCAGCCGATCAACTTAACTTCTCTTAAAATGGCTTCAGGTCAAACCCGTGGCCGGGACCACGCACATTTATCTAAAGTAATCATTCACTTAAAACAGTGGATTTAGACACACCCGAACCTAGGTAGATCAAACCAGCGTTTGCTGATACTAGTCGGCAATAGCTTGTCTCCTCATTCAAGTACACTTAAAATTATACTGGATATTAGTCGTCGCTAAAGATGTGGATATATACGAATCCGATAATCTACTAGGGAAAAAACAATCTCAGAGTCAGTCGGAATAAAATCAAACGTTTACAATTTATTGACCAGGTAATGAGGCAATAATTTAAAATCCAATTCATGACATCATTCGTTAATCATATCATAACAATTCAGAAATCGAGGAATTTGGAGAAATTATTACCTGGCAACGAAAAAAAATTACACACAGCGGTTGTGTGGGTAGTCAACCTACAGATTCCTCGAACTTTTCTGCTCCTTTTCCTTATATACCCAGATATTCAATATTCTTACCAAATGGTGTTGTCTGCTATTATAATTAGATTTTGGTTCCCTATTGAGGGATTCACTAGCCTGACTTCGTCATACTCATATTCTAGTCAGAATGTGAGTCTGATACTGCTCCATAGGGCTTTGATTATGAGGTGTGTCTTAATCAAACCAGGAAAAAAACAACCTCTGCACTCAATTGGATAGACCTACAACCAACCAGAGCAACGCAGTTAGTGTTTTTTTTATGAGCTACAAAGTTGTCATCAGAATGCAACTACACGCACGCTGGAAGAAGTAGTAAAATAATGAGTGTTACTTCTTTTACTTGGTCCTCCATGAGTGGGACCAAAGGAGAAACCACAGTGTTTTCATTGCGTCCCATCTTCCGACCATCGGAGCCAGCTGATAAAATAAACTTTTGCCGAATCCCGTAGGAAGGACGGCAAACACATCTTTCCGATCGACAAATGCCTTGATTGCAGTTCTCTGTTCGTCTTTTAAAATGAATGCGCTGTCGATTTCTTTTACAACAGACGCGATAGCGGAATCTATACATCTCAATTCTCCAGCTGCAGTCATCTCTGAGGGAAACCAGTTCAACCCAAGCGCTCTTTGATAACGTGATGATTACGTAACTGCAGATTATCTGTCCATCATCGTATAAAGCCCGCCCTGGCAATTTGATTGGCCCGACTAATTCTGAACCGATCATAATTACTCCTCAATGGATCGAGTCCAGACCGAACTTCCCGACCAAAATATTTTGTGGGCGGGGTTCGGGCTGGCATCCAGGCTAGGGATTCACACTGTGAGATCAGAATTTGTACTTGAAAGGCTTCTTGTTTTACATACAGGAGGTATAGTCTGAATGGAGGATCTGGGGGAGGGAACACCTTTTAGAGACGCATCACTTTTCTCATAGGTTATAACTTCTGTTAGCTTTTCATTCTGGTTGGGAGAATGAGACCATTTTACCAGGCACACTGAGACACTTTAAATGATATCAAACACGCATAGTTACTACTTGTACATATTTAACATTGCATAGGTTTTCAGTGTATTTTAGGTGAGGAGGAGGAGGGGGATGCAAGGGAAGTAGTGTGTGTGAGGTGTGAGCTGCACTGTGTGCTGCATCTCGGAAGGTCCTGTTACATATGCAAGAGATAGTTCAAGTTTTAATTCTTAGGAGGGCCTTTTGTTTCCTCGAGGGGTCGATCAGACATACTGGCACCAGCCTTACAGCTGTGTAGTCCTAATAGAACATGCTAACAACCCGTCAGAACACCTTAGCAACTGCATAGCAATGTCTTTGCAACTACACACGGTAGCATTGTGCTGGTGAGTTGGGGATGAGATATTTTGGGCAATAAGGAACACAGTAGCAACCACCCTAAGCACCTTAGCAATGTACCAACAGCAAATCAGTATACCTTAAAGGTGCAGTATGTAATATTGACAGCTAGTGGTTGAAATGGGTACTGCAGTCCAAATTCTAAATTAGACTCGACGCTCACGCTGGTTGCCAGTTTGAGAACATGCAACACAAATGAGCACAATGGAAGGCGACGAGCCTTACACTTTAATTTAAGTTGATTTTTCCACATTGTAATATGCCCTTTGGACATGGAGCATTTTAGATGGGATACGGAGACTTTTTAGGTTGGGTAGAATCTGCGATCTCTCACCTAGTTTGTTTGCTGGCTTCCGTGGCTACAATACGCTGTGTTTTCCGCCAACTGGCAACCCGGGTATCGGAATACTATTGGGTAAATAGTAGGGCTGCAACTAACGATTATTTTGATAATCGATTAATCGGACGATTATTTTTTCGATTAATCGGGTAAAACATTCAATTCGATTTTTTTGTTTAATATGACTAAAAACCCGGTTACACTTTATTTTAAGGTGTCCTTGTTACAGTGTAATTATATATTTAAGTACAGAGTAATATTAAGTAACTACATGTACTTACTATAGGAATAGGGTAGGATTAGGTTGAGGGTTAGTTGCATGTAATTATGCATAATTTACTGTTATTACTACAGTAAGTACATGTAACATATGTAACAAGGACACATCTTAAAATAAAGTGTTACCTAAAACCCTAAATTAGGATTTATGTGTAAAAGTGTACTTTACAAAGTGCAAAAGCCACACATTGAGTTTTACAAATATCAATATTTGCATTGTTTTTAATGATAATTGCTGATGGCAATGGCAAGTTCAGATGTGAAGATATAAACTAAAAACATCTCAAATATATAATTCATTTAATTTTTATTTAAAATGAATTGAATTATAAGGATAATTTGTAAAAATAAATATAGAAAGACTGAAAACAAGCGTGTGAACATAGAGCCGCAGTAGATCGCGTTTGAAAAACAATTAAAACTTAATAGTAGACAAATGCTATATAAAGAGAACGTAATGGAGGTACGCAGCAAGCTAAGAGGCTTGATTAAAAAGACAGGAAAAATGATGCATTAATGCACAAACATTCGCTGAAAACCACTGAGTACAGTGACTAAAAAACAATAATTTACTGCTGCTGTTATTAACTTCCTTTATATTTAGTGCTTTGCTTTGTAAAGACCGTTTTAATTTAATATTTCTGCGGTAGCACTATTTTAATCCATCACTTATGTTGCGAGCGAACTGATTGCGCAACCTGATGCTCGAGACGCAAAATACAGACATCCCAAGTCTCCCGGAAGTTCTGGAAGTCACCCGCATATTGATAGCGGCTCGCAAATTAGTTCAAACTCCCGGGATTTGAGCACGCAAGCAAGAGCGCGCATGCGAGACAGAAGAGACTGTGCTCCAAACCGTGTAGCGCGAGCGCGCGGCAGAGCAACGGAGGCAGAGAGACCTTGCGTGTGTGCCTCATGAAGCGCGTGTAAGACAGAGAGCATCCTGATTGGCCTGTTTCAACCAATCACCAGTAAACGCTCCCCGTGACGTAAGCAGACCAACTAATCGATAATGACATTCGTTGACAACGATTTTCATAATCGATTATTATCGATTTTATCGATTAGTTGTTGCAGCCCTAGTAAATAGGCAGTGGGCGGGATCACACTGACCAAAACAAAAACAGACATTCTGACACGGAACGCACATTTCAAAGTAGAATAATTGGCTATGTAGCATTGTTTTTCAGAGAAACAAGTATGTAAACTTAAATCTCTGCAAACATATATTATGTTTTTTTTGTGCTTTAGTACAGTCAAAAAATGACATACAGCGCCTTTAACAATTGCATAGAAATGCCCTGGTAACCACACACAAAAACCTAGCCGGGGGGGTTTTGGCTCCCAAGGGTGGGATCTTTTTGCCTAGTAAACAGTCCCCTTGCAACCACCCAGAACACATTTGCTATATAATGTAAAATCTAGCTTTTTTTGCCTCCGTCCCTCCTTTTGGACTAACATTTTCCTCAGTGTACATCAGCGGGTTGTTTAAAACTCTGAGTGGAGGTGTGATAACGTGCTCCCATGAGCGTGATGTTTCATTGCTCTTTCATGTGTATGTGCACGTGGCATTTCCAGTCCCATTTCTACTTTGTCGCATCTTTTTTTCATGACATCTGCGAATGTGTAATGTGTAATTCTGACGCTGCTCATAAACTGCCAGCACTCGCCTCTGAGGACATGTCCACAACGTGAACTGTGTGCCTTACACCGGCGGGATGGAGGGATAATGGAGGAGAGTCAAAGATGCTCTAATTGCTCGGTGGCAGTCACAGCTGGTTTGGACTGTTGCCATGTCACCGTGATTTGTTCGATCTGTGAGAGCTTGAAAGAATCAGGGTCCAGTTTTTTGTTGTGGATGGCAATGCCAGATGTTTGTTTTTGAGTGTGTGACTCAGTTAAACTAAACACACTCAGTTTGCAGCTGAAAGGGCTTGTGTAAACGGTGCAACAACCGTTTACCGCTCTGCAAAGCTCATCCTTATTAACTAGAACATTTTATATTTTCTAATAATGCATTTAAAACTCCCTTCAGATGTTTTTTTTAATCCTCCGCTCAGTGTGGGTGATCTACAACCTCACGTACAATTGCAGAAATCACATTCATACTTCAGTTCATGACATCAAATCCAGCTCATCCTCTGTCTTAGGAGAAAAATTAAGCCCTCGTGATTGAAGCGGGGGCAAACTTCTCCTCTGCTGCATGAGACTGCTTTGAGCGAGCGCTCTTTAGTCATACCTTGGAGGCTCTGGAGGTCACGACCCTTTCAATGCTCTGTGCTTGCTCCCTCCAGAGAGACCAGGAGCGCTTACAGATGAGGCCGACAAGACCGTGTGATGTATTTTTCAGCACAGTGAAACTCGCACACGCTCCTTTTGGACTTGTCAAAGTGCTGGTGTGTTTCTTCTTGACCCCCATTTAGGGAAAACAGGCTAGTATGACCAACAAAACAGGGGCATAATGGTAAATGGGATGCTGGGTATAGTCAAATGTTTATAAGGGGTAGAACTGAGAAGTCAAATAAAAGTGTTAGTAAATCAGTTTGTTTGGATTATTTATCTCAATGAATTGGTTGAAAGACAAATGCATATTTACATGTGTTTTTTTGTTTTTACATTCGTCACATATGGACATATGAATTAATGGATACTATTCCAAATAAATGTTTTTTGTTTTTTTTAAAGAGATTGACATTTCTATTCACCAAGGATGCATTAAATGTATGTGACACAAATTAGTTTTTTCAAAAAAAGATTTCTATATGAAATAAATGCTGTTCTATTAATTAAAGAACCCTGAATAATATATAATGTTTATATTAGGTTCCACAACTGTTTTGAACATGGATAATAACAAAGACTATAGAATAACACAAGACGCGTCACTCGTATTGTTTTGAATAGGGAAAAGTGCGATGCTCAATATGGCAGAATAAGTCCCGCTTTCTAAATAAGGGCCAATCGCCGATTGGTAAAGTCACGCGTCACTGCAGCTCTAGTTCCTATAGTAACAGTCAGACCCGCGGTTCCACTGTGTATGCGCATTAACTTGATCCTGGCTGAAATATGTTGTGTTCTGTCATGATTCGAGCGTTTAGAAACAAATTTTATCAGACAGTTGTTGTCCAGCTTAATTGGTGATTTCAAATATGAAATTTAATCGCAAGCTTGGCAAACAGTTTTGCTTTGCAGAATTTGATGTTTCCCCATTCAAAGAGATAGGAGCTGCACTTGGATGCCCGAGAGGGGTTTCAAAGATGGCCGCAGAGTGAAATGACTTGTCTTAAAGGGACTTTGATAATAATAAATGTTTCCTGAGTATCAAATCAGCATATTAGAAAGATTTTTAGAGGATCATGTGACACTGAAGACTGGAATAATGATGCTGAAACCATCGTAGACATAAACCACATTTTAAATATATTAAAATAGAAAAGTAATTTTATAACATTTCACAATATTACTGTATTTTGAATCAAATACATGTAGCTACGGTGAGCTAAGAGACTTTCAAAAACAATAAAAAATCTTACAGACCCAAACCTTTGAACAGTAGTGTATTGGCTGATATAGAATATTTAATTGGTGCATTTCCACTATTGTTTTAATTACGGTTGCTGTCATCTAACGCTCACTTGAAATCTTTAAAACTGTAGTATTTAAATGAATTTCAAACAAATTTCAAACACTATTAAAAGTAATCTTTAACAAATCTCAAAACAAATTTCCATTTTTCATACTGCTTGTGCATTATAATGTTGTGATGCCTAAATGTAAATTCACTTTAAAATGATTGATTTAATTTTTTTTATTTAGACAGAATAGTACAGATTTTAAATATCTGCCATTTTTATTTTCATGTTACTGCCAATAACTGATAAGTATATAATAGTAGTTCAAGTAGAGTTGATAATTCACGTAGATGCATGAGCTACATGAGGTTATCTAGTTTTTTTTCCCACTGGGCTACCATAATTAGTGTTTGCCTCGCAGTGGGATGCTGGGCAGACCCCAGGACAGACATGTGCAGTTAAGCACCGCAGAATAGAGATGCTTACATAGACTCCGGGTAAACAGATCTGATGCTGTTGGGGAAACGGGGGAGGTGAAGTGACCTACTTAAGAGAGAAGGGATGCTGTGTAAACACGAGGGAAAGAAGGGGTGGGTAGGAAAAGACCAGATTGGCAGGTGACAATTTTTATTTTTCCCACTTGCCGTATAGCAACTTGAGAGCGCAAGTAATGCGCATGGATCACTGCGCTGAACGTGCACTGTATATTTATACACATGTATGTGCATATCCCATGTTGCACCAGCATTCCCAGATCACGACATTTCACACCTCTGATTCGATCTTCAGATGGAGTGAGAGACATGTGCCCAAGCGCGCACACCTGCACACTGATGAGCAGGAGCCTGTGGCATTACTCACTGTAATGTGGAAATGTCACTGCACACTCGCACACAAAAGCGCATCTGCGACTCTCACACAGACTGCATTTACCCTGATAGATTTTTGTCTCACCAGGCAACCAGTGCCCTTTCTTCAGGTCACATCCAGTAGGTCTGTGTCTCACCTCTTATTCTCTAGCGTCTGCCACTTCTAGTCATACTTGACTTCTGCCATTGAATACTAAGCCAGGAGTGATGAACTGAGTATGGATGGAGTTTCAGTCAGTTTTTATTTGTATTTTTTAAAGAAATCTCTTATGCTCAACAAGGATGCATTTATTTGATTCAAATCTTAACGTCATTTATTCCTGTGATTTTCAAAGATAAATTTTCAGCATCATTACTCCAGCCTTCAGTGTCACATGATCCTTCAGAAATCATTCTAATATGCTGATTTGCTGCTTAAGAGACATTTATTATTATTATCATCATCAATGTTGAAAATATGCTAAAATATATTTGTGGAAACGATGATACGATGATACTAAGTTTAAAAGTAAAAAAAAAAATTTATTATAAAAAAATTGTAACATTATTAATGTCTTTACTGCCACTATTTAATAAGTTTAATGCCTCCTTGCTCAAAAGTATTAATTTGTTTAAAAACAGTAGTGTACAATTATAAGAATTAATTCTAATTGTATCATATCTTGTTTTTTCAAATTTTGATATCTTTAGTTATAGAATGTATATTTATAAAGATCGATAGCTTTAATGTACTGTAATTAACCACTTTTTGTTAGTAGCTTTTAGTCTTGAAAAGTAATTAAACTTTAATTAAAAAATAAATTAATTATGAGTATCTTGGCAAGCTAAAGTTTCAAAGTAGCTTCTCCAACACTCCACTACTCTGTAACTCAGTTTTATGGGATTGAGTCCACTTTAAATTCCAGTCACCACTCTTTCTAAAAATGATTTGTGATTTTCTAGCTCACTATGCTATACTGCCCTCCACCTGTTCTGCTGCTATCTGTCTACACGAGTCTCCTTCATGCTACGAATCAAACATGATGTGGGATGAATGTTATAATATCACCATACAGTACACGGCCATTTAATCAAGTCAGTAAAATCAAACTCTCGGGTCTGTGATATTATTGTAACATTTTTAAACATTTGCCCGCTGAAACCATTAGCTACGATTTTTTAAAACACACATTATGTAAGTTGTTGAAATTTACATAATGTACAAATTTGTTACATAAAATACAACCTTTCAAACTAAATCCAATCTTTCTTTTAAAAAAAAAAGAACAATTTTGATTTGGTTGACATGCTCAAAGACACGATCTTCCATGCGTCAAATTTCATATTCCCTCCGAGATAAAACAATCGGGTGAACGTTTCTTGCTCTTCTCCCTCCTGGATTCCTGTGATGGTTTTCTGCCTGTTAGAGCATGCAGGGTTGCTAGGAGCTCAGAAACTGTGGGATCTTTCTCCCTCTATTAGCATTTTTCTCTTGCCATCTCTGAAACTCTACCCTTCACCTGCTGAAATCACTCTCTCCTGCTCTGTCTCCCTGTTGTTCTCTTTCATGCCTGAGTTTCAAGAAGTGACTCTAATAAAAGTCTATAGGTATGTTCCAGTCGCCCAACTGTGTCCCCTGCAAAGAATTCCAGGGTATTTGACCACCTTAAGCAAGATTCCACATCGTAGAAAGTTTGTTTAGTCACTGTTCACCACTATGGAAGTATAATCGGTTCAGTATTGTTGTCTTTGAGTGTTTCAATGTATTATTTTAACAGTTTGTGAAGCATGTTATTTGAAGTATGAAAGTTTAGAAAAATGCATAAACAACCAGACTTCGTGATTTTTATTTTAGCTAATAGTATGCTGATACAAGCAAACAAAAATCATGTTATTTGTTCTTTGTTGCTATTGTAAAGGTTTTACGGTAAACTATGTTTCATGTGCCTTTTAATGTTGTAAACGTCAAACTGAAGATCGCAGACCACATTAGCAGTTAAGTCGCATATGTATTAAATACAAAAGAATCCTATATATTGTCATATAAAACATTGTAACAATCATTTAGCACTTACAATAGGGGTTTTGGGTATTAAAACTCATATTTAAATTTATGAAATATTATTCAAACTGTTTTTTATTTTAATATATTTTAAAATGTAACTTTTTCCTGTGATGGTAAAGCTGATCACACGATCCTTCAGAAATCATCCTAATATGGTGATTTGATGCTCGAGAAACATTTCATATTATTATCAATGTTGAAACTGTCTTTGCTGCTTAATATAATTGTGGAAACCCTGATAATTCTTTTTCAGGATTCTTTGATGAATAGCAAGTTAAAAAGAACAGCATTTATTTTAAAGTCATTAGAGTCATTGTTACACTTTATTTTAAGGTGTCATTGTTACAATGTAATTATATATTTATGTACTGAGTAATATTAATTAACAACATGTACTTATAGGGTTAGGGTAGGATTAGGGTTTGGTTGAGGGTTAGTTGCATGTAATTATGCAACATTAAAACATATGTAACAAGGACACTGTAAAATAAAGTGTTACCGAAACATTTGATGACATTAAAGATGTTCGTTGCACTTTTATTTTACAGTACGTGTACTTACAGTGTACTTGCATAAGAAAGGACTGGGTAATATAAGATAACTACATGGGTTTAGGTTAGGTTAGGTGTAGGTTTAGGGTTAGTACCTAGTAATTACCCAGTTATTGTAATTACTATAATAATTACATAGTATGTTCATGGGGAACAGGACTGTAAAATAAAATGCTACCAAAATGTCTTTACTGTTTACCATCACTTTTAAACAAATGTAAATGTACTTGTGGAGTAAAAGTTACCTTTTCTTTTTAAACACAAAAAACCCAAAACAGACTCAATTTGTATTTATTTACACCTGTATATTATGTCACCATACCCAGAATCCTGATGTGTTTAATAATATTGCACTGTTCCAAAGAAATTTTGTTGTGATCATCTACGCAGGCCCTACTCTGTGTGAATGCTGTCTAGGAACCCTGTGAATCAGAACGCAGGTCAACGTTTCCCTCCTCCTTTTTGTCTCTCAGCATGGCAGGTAGAGGCTTGTAATTGTATTTAAAACTCTCATTTGACTCAAGCCCCTGGTAGTGAAGAAGACAAGCATCAGTTTCGGCATCCATTTGAGCCTTTATTCAAAGCTTCATAATTACCACCAGCAAGAAAAAAAACAGAATGTGAGATGAGAAGAACAAGGAGAGAGAATAAGACTGACCCATGCAGAGCTTTGGCTTGCCTTCCTTCCTTTTCAGATCTCTTTGTGTCACACACTTCCTCCAGAAGTCTCGCTGTGACCCAGATCAGTGGCGCTTCAACAGAAATCCTGTCCTAAAGCATCTGTCTGATAATGAAAAGCCAAGTACACAGCTTTGGATCGCTGTTATGGCTGCCCCGTCTCATTTTTCTGAGCAAAGCTGAGCCGGATGGATCAGCATGGAGCTTGTTGGATAATGAAATGATGGTATTTCTTGTGTTTCTGCAAAGAATTTTGACTAATTGAAATGAACGCTAGTTTTTGAAAAAGCAGCGTGAATTCCAGTTTGCAAAGTTCTGAAATGTCATGATATTCATTCAACAAGAAAACGTATAGAGTGCACTGTGAAAAAAGTATTTTCAATGGTTGTAAATTAAACCAAGATTATTGGAGTACATTTTTACAAGAAAATACAGTGTGGGAATTTCATTTAGTTTAAACTTTTTTAATTACCAAGTACACTTTCAAGAAAGTAAACGGCATCCATTTTGGTTTCGTGTAGACTTCTCGATAATAAGAACTTTAATTTGCTTTCATTCACTCATTACAGGCATTCAGGGTGTAAATGACAGAAAAATGCTGTCTTATCTCTGTGACGGTCATCTCACTGGGTGGCAGAAGCCATTAACAGCGTCAAATCAAATTTCCACTCAATTTGAGTGATATCAAATTACTTTTTTGGATTGCCATGGCGATGCTTGTATAATCTCCGGTGAATCTACTGTTCATTAGCATGTCTTATGTCATAAGTGGCGACAATCGATGTTGAGCAATCGCAGCCATTACCCAAAGTGCAGCTGTAATGAAGCCAAGGCATCGGCTTCTTTTTCTATTTCTGTTTGTTTCTCACGTCTCATTATATCCCTATTTTAACACCCCGTCCCCACCCTTACAATACCTCCGCTGATGCCTGGATCTCTGCTGCGCACATCAATTTTACTGTGCTGATGATTGTAATGTGGATGCCAGAGGCTGAGACAGAGCACAATTCCAACAGTAAATGACTGCTGCCAGTTGGCTGCAGTGTGAGTGTTTTTGTGTGCATGTTTGTGTCTGTGTTTTTTTCCTCAATTTGTTCTTATTGCCTGCGCACTCCCCTGAGGTACTTGTGTTGACGGTTGCTCTATTTTTGCTGGATGAATGTTTGTACAGTTCAAGGGGCAGCTCTCTGTGAAATGTTAGATTTTCAAATTGTTGCTTTTTTTTTTTTTGACCTTCCGCTTTGGTAAGCGACTGAGGGCCGCCTCCTGTGTCTCACCCTGAAGAGCTGTTTTGTTAAATCGCTCAATTGCACCTTTAAACACTGCATTCAAACCCTTCAATCCACACAATATATTTTGAGATCATGCGCAAACCATTTCAACAGGCGATTTTACCTGTTCACCTTTTGAGTAACTACACCCATCAATGGCACTTATGCAAAATACCCTTGTGTTTATTTAGGGAATATTTGGTTCATTTGATGTGCTTTCTGAGAACAGTTTAGAACTCTGAGTGCCACTGAACACACTTCACCGAATTGAAATACATTTTGCAGAATCAGTGTAGAAAATACAACCTTTAGTGTTCACTAACACGGACCAACCAGCTATAAGCTCAAAGCGATGTATTAGCAACAGTAAAATGAAAATAAGATTTAAAAAAAGTCCGCTGAAATGTATAATTATTTTTAAATAATTTGAGACTTTAAAATTGTTTAGGAAAAAGTATTGAAATTAGAAGGCCAAAGAACAGAAAATCATGGCTTTTATGTAATTATTTAATAAAATTAACAAATTATAATAATGTATTATTATTTAAGTAATATAAAAGTAATCATACATTTTCTAATTTTAATTAAAAAAATATTATTATTTTAGATGGACAGGGAAAATTACGTAGATTAATAGAAGTCATTTTTGACAATTGCTGCAACTGTGTGCCTAGAAATGAGCAGAAAATCATGAGCTGGTTTTTATGTAACTGTCATCATTTATTTTAAAATGCAAAGTAAATTAATTGCAAAATTAATTAATCACAAATATTTTTCATTTTTTTTATATTATGTTAAAACGGTCATTATTTCAGGGAAAAATTAATTAGCTGAAGTGGCTGTGAAATGTGTATAAAAACCAGTGTTGGCACTGGCAGCTGTATTGATTTATAAAGGGAGCGATTTTAGTGAGTCGTGATGCATTGTTTGCATCCAGTGATCCAACTAGACTATTTTCAAGAATCTGAAATAATTTTTCCTCAAGTGTGAAAATAAGGTGTAAATATAAAAGCATAAAAAAAGGAAAGTAAAATTAAAAGTGTCAAAATATAAAGGGGGTTTCCTTTACCATTTAAAATATTTTCTTCCTGAAGTCTAAAATTTTGGTTCTTTCAAGTGCAGTCCCTCAAGCATGTACATGAAGTTTAGTCCAAATCTGTATTCTGATCATCATCTTCTTTCCTCTTGGGCAGGTCTTTCGCAGTGGAGAGGGCATGGGTATCAGGCTGGACAGCGCGTCTGCCTTCCAGGGTGCTATCATTTCCCCTCATTACGATTCACTCCTGGTGAAAGTCATTGCCAGTGGAAAGGATCTGCCTGCGGCCTCTGCCAAAATGAGCCGAGCATTAGCGGAGTTTCGCGTCCGTGGGGTCAAGGTAAGGCTTTTCTCAACAACAGTGCTTGCATAAACGATCTGGGGCAGCACGACTGCGGTCAGATTCAGCATAGACCTCTGGAAATCGATTCAGTTGCACCTTTAAAGGTGCTGTGGTGTCAAACTGAGATTGGTCAAATAGATTTTTAGAGTAAATGTCATGCCTTTAGTCAATTACTTTAGAAAAAAATTCATTTATAAAACTTACCAGCTTAGCTCATGAATATTAATTATGTGACATCATCTAATTAATATTCAACAGGCTTGGTAGTTCCATGACCTCGCCCTTTTATAATGGCTGCTATGCTCCTGGTCAAAGTGCACAATGCCGAAAATGGTAACTTCCCGTGAAAAAGCAAGCACGAGAAGCCTGACATGACAAACTGAGTAAGAGATCAGATCAGAAGTGATTTTTTTTCCGTGACGGAATCTATGGATTCTCTTTTCCCCTATTAAGTGTGTTGTTCTTTTGAAACGCATCTGAGCAGCAGACATTTCACGGTCTTGTCACACGTCATGCTGGCTGCCATCTGAGGCTCTGATATCAGACCTTGAGTGAGCTAAAAACATTTCCATTTTGAAGATCTTGAGCTTTTTATTTTTTATCTCCCACACACGCAAACCTGAACATGCTGGATGAGTCACGTTAGACCATAGATGGTAACACACACGTATAATATAGTATTTATCAGCATAATGTGATCAGAGTTGGAGTGATGGCACTAATGGCACTCTCGGATGAAGGGTGCAGACCTCACCATTTTCTGATGTGCCGGTTTCGGAGGAAGGGAGGGGTGCGGATAGGAGAAGTCGTCATGGAGTGTTTGTGCTTAATCAGCCTGAATAAAATAAATGTGTTTACATAAACCATTAGGGAAGGAGCTTTCCTGTAAGCGTCTTTAGAAATTCGTTTGGGGGGGGTATTAGGAGAACCTATCTTTGTTTTGGCTGCTTTTAATCTGGGAGTTTTCAGAACGCTGCATTTTATTTGGGGATGAAACGAGAATATAGCTCTAAAGACTAGTGAGCTGCCTATAAAGGGAACATTTTAGGCATGGTTCACTGACAAATGAAAATTCTGTCAACATTTATACACTGTCATACGTGGCCGTACCCACCAGTGAGGACCCTAAAGTCCGGACGGCTGAATTTTTTTCCCAAAAGGTGTATCTAATAAAAGTTGTGAAATAATGGCCTTATTTTAATTTAACTTGGGTGCTGCAAGGGTATTGCATAACACCAAGATAACTCATGAGCTGCCTCAGCGGCTGTCAAAATCAAAATGTTTAAGATGACCAATCAAAATAGGCAGATTGAGTGTGAATTCCATTGTCACGTTTAAAGGGACAGTTCACACAAAAGTGAAAATAGCCCATGATTTACTTATATTTAAAGTTTTAAATATGGATATTTTTCTTACACGAACGCATGGAGACGCGTGGAGCACTTTAATAATGAATAGATGCGCTTTGATGGACTTCCAAAGACACACAGCCATTCACTCCCATTATAAAGCTTGGAAGAGCCAGGACATGTTTTAATATTACTCCAATTGTATTCGTCTGAAAGAAGAATGTCATATACACCTAGGATGGCTTCA